>NW_027364499.1:0-145000 GCF_046119375.1 Phyllobates terribilis | reverse complement strand
TAGGGAGATAAGGTATGCAGGATGGCGAACTGGGGGGGGGGGGGGGTCCGTGTCCAACCGGTGGATGGCTAGCAGCGTCCTCCCTGATACACCAATGAAGATGGTAAGGTAGGGCCGGAACACCTCCAGAAGCTGGAACACCTGGTCCATGGACAGCTGCTGGTTGAATTCCACATCCTTAACAGACCCTCCATCCTGGGCCGCTGCTAGCAAATCCATCGGGACTTCAGTCTCGCCTTCGTCGGTCAGGCTACACACAGGAAGGGTGCACGTCCCCCTATCATGATGAGCTTTCATCATGTTGACATGGAAGACCTTCTGCCTCTTTCTGGCATGGTCAATGGCGACCATGTAATTTACATAGTTGAGGTGCTAATGTTTGAGATATAGACCTTCTCAGGCCGTCTGAAGCTTGTACTGGGTCATTGGGTCTAGGACCCACACCTTCTGACCCACGTCATACACCCGCTCCCGGGCGTACCGGTCGTACCACAGCTTCTGGCTGGCCTCGGCCTGCACCATATTCTCATGCACAAGTTGCGTCATTGACTGCATTTTGTCACGGAGTCGCATGACATACTCTATGACGGACACTTCGGGGGTGTTTAGTTCCTCCTCCCAGGAGTACTTTACCAAACCAATACATACTCATTGATGGACACTTCGGGTGAGTTCAGTTACCCTTCCCAGGATTCTCTTACCAGACCAAGGGGTTCCCGGACTCGTCTGCCATACAGGAGCTCGAAGGGGGAGAACCCCCCGATGAGGCCTGTGGAACCTCTCTGTAAGCAAAGAGCAGGTGTGGGAGGTACCGCTCCCAGTCACGCACATGGGACTCAACCAGCATCTTAAGCATCAGCTTAAGGGTACCATTGAATCGTTCACACAGACCATTGGTTTGGGGATGATACACGCTCGATACCAGATGCTGCACCTGCATTCCTTACAGAGAGCTTCCATTAACCGAGACATGAACCAAGTTCTCTGGTCCGTAAGCATCTCCCTGGGAAATCCTACTCAACAAAATATGGCCAAAAGGGCATCGGCCACCTTATCGGTCCTAATTGAGGACAGAGCCACTGCCTCCGGGTACCGGGTAGCATAGTCTACCACAGTAAGGATGAACTTTTTTTCCCAGAGCTGCTGGGGAAGACCAGCAGGCCAATGATGTCCACAGCAATCCTCTGGAATGGCTCCTCTATCACTGGCAAAGGGAACAGGGGGGCTTCGGGAACAGACCCCAACTTCCCCACTCCTTGACACACGATACAGGAGCGGCAGTACTTGGCAACATCTGTCCCCATTTTGGGCCAGTAGAAGTGGTGCGACAGCCAGGCCTTAGTTTTGTAGACTCCAAGTGTCCAGCTAGAGGAATCTCATGGGCAACCCGCAACAACTCATCCGATAAGACAGCCGGTCATTGCATTCCCTCAGCGACTCCTGTTGGGAGTTACAGTCCCTCATCAAGCGGAACTGTTTCCCGGTACAACCTCCCCTGGTCCCAGAACACCTTCTCCTTGGACTCGGAGATGGGCTCTTCTGCGAGGTCCCTTAGAGTCTCTAGACTGGCATCCGAGCGCAGAGCCGCCTGGACCTCCTGGCTGGAGGCAGCCAGAAGCGACGTTAGGACCCCCACCTCACTGGAGCAGTCTGGGACCTGCTGAGGGTCTGCAGCTGGTTCTGTTATCCCGCTGGGTGATGAGGGCCTAGAAGGCAGCGTGTTACACGCGTAACTCATATTATGGGTGACAGTGGCTATGTAGGTGGTCTCCCAGGGGATATCACCCTGACAGGCTATGAATACTGTTTTCCCATCCTCCCCGGTTACCTCAGGAGCAGTGGGACAGGTACCACCGGCCATGTCACAGTCCGTCGTGATACTGGTCACCTGCTTCATGGTGTCTGTGCCAGCTCCCATCGCCCCTAGCACTTAAGCTTGCTCCTTTTAAGGGATCCTCAGCAACATCACCCCGCAGCGTGACATGGCTGAGCTCTCCTGTAACATATCATTATGCCTAAAATTGACATTCAAGTTATTGACATTGGAATCACAAGAATTACCAGATCTGGGAGGGTTGTCAGGAATATATGGAGCGATCAACTGTCCCAGATCAGTTCCCAATAAAACATTTGTGGGGAGGTTCTCAGACACCCCCACTTGCCTCAACCCCCTCTCCGCAACCCAATCCAGGAAAACCCGGGCCATCGGCATAGTGCGGTGGTCACCTCCAATCCCGGTGACAGTCAGGGTCTTCCCAGGGACTAAGGTCTTCAGGGGACACCAACTCAGGCCAGATGAAAGTTTGTACTGCGCCGGTGTTCTTGAGCCCCACACAATGACAGTGTCACCCACAGTGACTGGCTGCAAATTTTCACAGGCCCTCCTAACCGCCCCACCCACAAAAAAGAACAGCTGCAGTAGGCCCCTGGGCCTTGGATGTGGGGTTCATCTTCTGCCTCAGGAGTCAGCTGGTACTTCTTTATCAAGGCCTGTTTGACGGCCTCGTAGTCTCCATCTTGATATCGAGGGAGAGAAGCGAACACCTCAAGAGCTTTGCCTTGTAGCCCTGGGCTTAAATATCAGGCCCACTGGTCATCAGACAGCAGGGCCTTTTCAAACACTCTCAAATGTTTCCATATCTGCGTCCTTGTCGGTCAGGTAGATATTAAGAAAATATGAACCATTTCTCCCAATCCCCTCTTCACCCCTCCCTTATCTACCATTAATCACAAGAGAAGAGCTGAGAGTCCAGCATCTGTCTCTGCAAATTATCACCTACAGCAGAAATGACTTGTAAAGCTATAACCTAATTAAAATGCGAGGTTCTTTCTCCCTGGCAGCGGCAGGGGATGATTACACTGGCTTTCGATCAATTTACATGTAGCTGTTGAAGGTTGCTTCCCAGGACGAAAAAGGGAATTTAATAGAGGGTCCCCAATACGAAATATGGAATAGCTCAAGTTCCATAATTCTGATAAGGAGACCCATATTTTTAGTGGCAGGGTCAGCCAAGGAACAAGATGTGTATTTTTTGTAGCTGTAAGCCCCTCCGGGGAGCTGTAGCGGAAGAGCATCAAAATACCAGACCACAACTACGCCATGTGTGGTCTCTAAATGAAGGTAAAATCATAATAGAAAATATGGTATCACTTTTGGGATCAACCAGTGACAAGTTATCCCAAAAACCAGATATCTTAAATAAAATGTGCAGGCTAGAGTCCAGCCCTGTGATGTTAGCACAGGGGGTGTGTGGGAAGATCTCCCCTTAGGCATAAAAGAGTCCTCGGAGGATAGATGAGCATTCTTTGCCTGGGGGGTATAGATACTATAAACAACGGATCGCGTTCGATAACGCTCAAATCAAATCTGGGAGCCCCTCCTCCAGCTAGAATGATTCGTCTCTGCGAACTCTATAGTAAAAGTTTCTTCTGTAATCTTATTTATTTAATGTAACTGTCTATTCCGTATTGTAAATGTCCATTTGTAAAATCTTGTATATTTTTCATAACACTGCCTCCCCTTTTGGATTAAATATAATATAATATAATATAATATAATATAATATATGGGTGTCTGACCTGGTCTGTATTATATTTCAAATCTGGCCAGTGGTGGCAGAGAATAATAATAATTGGGCTATTGTGAAGCTGACAGTGACCGTACGGAGGACGTAAACACATTCCATGCGTTGGAATCCGGAGGTGTGACGCCATACGCTCACTGGTCTCTTGCCGATACCTCCATAGTGAGTAGTGTGTGCTCCCGGATCCCTGACGAAATCCTGACAGCATGACGCAACAGTGAGATATGGTGTGATCTCCCAGGTGTCGTCTCTGTGGAAAACCTGACATTGTCCATGAAAGGAAAATGCTCAGGATGGGGTTTAAAGGTGTTGGCATTACTGGACTCACTGTTCAGTGGGGTGGATGGCTCCTTCGTGAGTCGGGTTAACAGCAACTGGTACTCTCGTATGGCTTGGCACGGTCATTCTGCTTGACACTCAGCAGCCTCTCGTTCTTGGTTTTTCAGAATCAGCTTCAGTCGTCACTCGCGATCATCTGCATTAAGTTGCTGTAAGGCCATAGCAGGAGGGGGTCCACGCTACCTTGGTTGCTGATGTGGCTGGCATGCACAGGTGGGACCTCAAAAAGCAGCGGCGTTTACGCCTTGGCTGGCCTCCCCCTTCATAAGGGCTTAAGTGACATTTGCTCCTGTTGCACCAGCCCAAACATCATCTGTTGCTTGTTTTTGCCAGATTAGTCAGTCAATCCGCCTGACCATACAGATGGTAACAAGAGCCTCCTTCAATTGGTTATACAAGGCCTCATCAAGCGTAGCCATGATTGCCAAACAAAAGACAGGACAGAAAAACAAGAGATGGGGAGGGTGTAACTGCTACACGTACAGTAATGTCCCAGGTAAAAAATAATAAAACACAGAGCCTGATCCTCAAAACTCTGCACAGAATCCTCGCAGGGACCGGGCAAGTGTTCAGTGACCGGAAAGATACCGGAAAGGATGCTCAAACCAGATCACTGATGTTCTGTAATATCCCACCACTGCCACCAATTGTCAAAGATCACAGCTGGGGTAGGAAGGGGGTCACGCCGATCCCACCAGTTGTCAAGGAAACAACTCCGCTGCCTCCGATCATGAGGACAATTACGCAACTGAATGACTAGCGATGGACGAGGCCGCGGCTGCTTCCACTACTAGACCAGTTCTTGGGGAAAACACAGTGAGCGTATGGTATATACACCTTCTATTCCAACACATGGAATATATATATATATATATATATATATATATATATATATATATATATATATATATATATATATATATATATATATATATATATATATATATATATATATATATATACACACACACACACACACACACACATATATACAGTATATATACACGCACACACACACACACACAGTGGGAGACATAAGTATTTGATCCCTTGCTGTTTTTGTAAGTTTGCCCACTGACAAAGACATGAATAATCTAATTTGAGAGATAGCTTTTTTTTTGGCTGGGGGGGGGGGATATTCTGTCTTAAATAGTCACCTGTATAAAAGGCTCCTGTCCACAGACTCTGTCAGACTTGAACCTCTACAACATGGGCAAGACCAAAAGTGCTTTCTAAGGATGTCAGGGACAATATCATAGACCTGCACAAAGCTGCAATGGGCTACAAAACCATAAGTAAGACGCTGGGTGAGAAGGAGACAAGTGTTGGTGCAATAGAAAGAAAATAGAAGAAATACAAAATGACTGTCAATCGACATCGATCTGGGGCACCATGCAAAATCTCACCTCATGGGGTATCCTTGATCATGAGGAAGGTGAGAGATCAGCCTAAAACTACACGGGGGGAACTTGTTAATGATCTCAAGGCAGCTGGGACCACAGTCACCAAGAAAACCATTGGTAACACATTACGCCTTAAAGGTTTAAAATCCTGCAGTGCCCGCAAGGTCCCCCTGCTCCAGAAGGCACATGTGCAGGCCCGTCTGAAGTTTCCAATGAACACCTGGATGATTCTGTGAGTTTTTGGGAGAAGGTGCTGTGGTCAGATGAGACAAAAATTGAGCTCTTTGGCATTAACTCAACTTGCTGTGTTTGGAGGAAGAAGGATGAGTACAACCCTAAGAACATCGTCCCAACCATGAAGCATGGTGGGGGAAACATCATACTTTGGGCCTGCTTTTCTGCAAAGGGGACAACTGCACCGTACTGAAGGGAAGATGGATGGGGTCATGTATCGCGAGATTTTGGCCAACAACCTCCTTCCCTCAGTATTGAAAATGGGTCGTGGCTGGGTCTTCCAGCAAGACAATGACCCAAAACATACAGCCAAGGCGACAAAGGAGTGGCTCAAAAAGAAGCACAGTAAGGTCATGGAGAGGCCTAGCCAGTCTCCAGACCTTAATCCCGTAGAAAACTTATGGAGGGAGATGAAGCTCAGAGTTGTCAAGCGACAGCCTGAAAATCTGAATGATTTAGAGATGATCTGCGAAGAGGAGTGGACCAAAACTCCTCCTGACATGTGCGCAACCCTTATCATCAACTACAAAAAATGTCTGACTGTTGTGCTGCCAACAAGGGTTTTACCACCAAGCATTAAGTGTTTGCCAGAGGGATCAAATACTTATTTCTCAATGCAAAAAGGAAAAAAATATATATCTAATTTATACAATGTGATTTTCTTGATTTTTTTGGGATATTTTATCTCTCAATGTTAAAATTAAAATTAACGTACCCTTAAAATTACAGACTGTTCATGTCTTTGTCAGTGGACAAACTTACAAAAACAGCAAGGGATCAAATACTTAGCCCTTGGCTTCAGGGCTGCGGTTTACAGAGCAAAAAGGACATAGCTATTAAATTTATTTATTTAATCCAGAAAGATATTCAGTGTTTATAAAAACAAATACAGAAGATGATACAAAATGGGAACAAACAACACGATATATACTGATACATGAAATAAAAAGGAAGAACGAAAGAGAATTACTAAACCTGATGTCACTAAAATGGCTCAGAGCTTAGCAGAGGGAAGAACGCCGATTGGGAAAATGGACAGAACCACATCAAACTATTCCTTCCAAGGACTGACCAATGACACACACCATGCTTTTTATAGGCTCAGGATTACACCCACATACCTCCCCCTTTATGACATTATTGTGGGATGTGCTGGGTCTGTTAGAATTTTATGAAATCCTTAATTTACTAAATATTTTCGCCTCTGAAGGTCCCAGGCAGCAGATATTGACGTCATATTTCTTAAGATTTTACCGTTACATAGAGTTCAAACATGGCCTGGCTCACATCACCTACTGGACCATTATTACGTTGGAGGTCTTCTGGCGGCCCCAAGTGAGTGGACAGCGCCCTACACAAGCTTTTTTTGTGCGTAATTCTTATACTAAGCAGTTTCCCCCTCCATGAAATGGTCGGTTGTGAGTGATTGTCTCATCAGTATTTTGCACCTGTGTTGCCACCATCTTTTTTCATATGGGTTTGCTGCATCCTGATCGTGCAACAGTTCTGAGATCTAGCAGGTAAACGCTCTTGCCTTTTTTGCGTTTTTTTTTTTTTTAGTCTACAGAGTGGACCATCATTCAGGATCCAGCAACCTGCTGAACCAAAGCGCACGACTAAGGAGAGCCTTAGAGGAGCTCCGACACGCAGGGGGCTCCTGTATGAAAGAGTAGAGGCGCCGGCCACTTACGGTTTAAGCCGACATCATGATAGGTGAGTATTGCTGGACGATTGCCTTTCGGAGTCCCTCGTATGACCACGTGCAGCATGCCATATGGCGTCTCAATGTCGTGCTCCTGTAAGAAGACAATAGGTCAGTAAAGCCTCAATATTCAGGGGTCCGAACAGTGAAGCCGATTGCTAACACAGGAAAACCCCCCAAAATCCCACCCACAGAAGATCAGGGGGTCGCACCCATATTCCCTGGATCAACAAAAGAGAGGTCCCCTGAACACAGAAATCTAGACCTATATAATAGAGGGAGGAGCGCCCCGTACATTACACTATAGAGGGGAGGAGCCCCCCGTACATTACACTATAGAGGGGAGGAGCGCCCCGTACATTACACTATAGAGGGAGGAGCGCCCCGTACACTACACTGTAGAGGGGAGGAGCGCCCCGTACATTACACTATAGAGGGGAGGAGAGCCCCGTACATTACACTATAGAGGGGAGGAGAGCCCCGTACATTACACTATAGAGGGAGGAGCGCCCCCCCGTACATTACACTATAGAGGGAGGAGCGCCCCGTACATTACACTATAGAGGGAGGAGCGCCCCGTACATTACACTATAGAGGGGAGGAGCGCCCCGTACATTACACTATAGAGGGGAGGAGCGCCCCGTACATTACACTATAGAGGGGAGGAGCACCCCGTACATTACACTATAGAGGGGAGGAGCACCCCGTACATTACACTATAGAGGGGAGGAGCACCCCGTACATTACACTATAGAGGGGAGGAGCACCCCGTACATTACACTATAGAGGGAGGAGCGCCCCGTACATTACACTATAG
Organism: Phyllobates terribilis; assembly: GCF_046119375.1. Taxonomy (NCBI): domain Eukaryota; kingdom Metazoa; phylum Chordata; class Amphibia; order Anura; family Dendrobatidae; genus Phyllobates; species Phyllobates terribilis. Next base: position 136,921 of record NW_027364499.1, on the reverse strand, counting down.
AGGGAGGAGCGCCCCGTACATTACACTATAGAGGGAGGAGCGCCCCGTACATTACACTATAGAGGGAGGAGCGCCCCGTACATTACACTATAGAGGGAGGAGCGCCCCGTACATTACACTATAGAGGGGAGGAGCGCCCCGTACATTACACTATAGAGGGGAGGAGCGCCCCGTACATTACACTATAGAGGGGAGGAGCGCCCCGTACATTACACTATAGAGGGGAGGAGCGCCCCGTACATTACACTATAGAGGGGAGGAGCGCCCCGTACATTACACTATAGAGGGGAGGAGCGCCCCGTACATTACACTATAGAGGGGAGGAGCGCCCCGTACATTACACTATAGAGGGGAGGAGCGCCCCGTACATTACACTATAGAGGGGAGGAGCGCCCCGTACATTACACTATAGAGGGAGGAGCGCCCCATACATTACACTATAGAGGGGAGGAGCGCCCCATACATTACACTATAGAGGGGAGGAGCGCCCCGTACATTACACTATAGAGGGGAGGAGCGCCCCGTACATTACACTATAGAGGGGAGGAGCCCCCCGTACATTACACTATAGAGGGAGGAGCGCCCTGTACATTACACTATAGAGGGAGGAGCGCCCCGTACATTACACTATAGAGGGGAGGAGCGCCCCGTACATTACACTATAGAGGGAGGAGCGCCCCGTACATTACACTATAGAGGGAGGAGCGCCCCGTACATTACACTATAGAGGGAGGAGCGCCCCGTACATTACACTATAGAGGGAGGAGCGCCCCGTACATTACACTATAGAGGGAGGAGCGCCCCGTACATTACACTATAGAGGGAGGAGCATCCCGTACATTACACTATAGAGGGAGGAGCGCCCCGTACATTACACTATAGAGGGGAGGAGCGCCCCGTACATTACACTATAGAGGGGAGGAGCGCCCCGTACATTACACTATAGAGGGGAGGAGCGCCCCGTACATTACACTATAGAGGGGAGGAGCGCCCCGTACATTACACTATAGAGGGGAGGAGCGCCCCGTACATTACACTATAGAGGGGAGGAGCGCCCCGTACATTACACTATAGAGGGGAGGAGCGCCCCGTACATTACACTATAGAGGGAGGGGCATCCTGTATATTACACTATAGAGGGAGAAGCGTGCTCTGTATTACACTGTAGAGGGAGTGTAGCTCCGGCGTCTCTGCCTTCCTTTCCCGGCAGAGACGCCGACTCACTGCCGCAGCCCACGTCCCGCTCCTCCTCATTACTCTGCTGCTGCCCGGGTTACGCGCACAGCACAGATCCCCAGGCACTGTGTTTAGGGCACGCGCATGTGCCCCCTCCTTCTTAAGGAGGTTGCGCACACCGCCCTAAAGTGTCCCCAGCCAAGGGCTGGGAGACACTTACTATTTAAGGTACCTCCACCTGCATGGCGGTGCCTGTGCAACGTTGTAAGTCTGTTTCTTAACACGCTTGTTAGTTCTCAGGTCCAAATGCTCATATCCCGTATACATGTCCTGTATATCAGCTGTGCCCACCTGCCTGCCAGCCCCTGCCTGCCTGGCAGCCGTGCCCGCCTGTACCTGCCTGGATACCAGTTATGCCTGCCATTCTGTGTGTGTCTGTCGTGCCAGTCACTATACTACCCGTGCCAGATAGTACTTGCCAGTCTACTATTCATGGCTGTTCCAGCCTCCTGTCCTTTGGGGGTCAGCTGCCTGCCATCCACCCAAGATCAGTCCTAGTGTAGCACCTGGTCCCACCTCCCTAGTCTCTCCTCAGATTGCAGTATCGTCAGCCGCTGTGCATCAGAGGTCGAGCTTGGTAAGGCACCTAGTCACGCCCCTCTAGGCTCTCCTCGGACCACGGCACAGTGGTTCCACCACCCAGTCCGTTACAGTTTGCACAGGCCATGGAATCCGCTGGATGTCAGGCCTCCTCTATGTCAGACCTGTACCAAGAGGTCTCCCGCCAGAAAGACCAGCAGGATAAAATATTTTCCTACCTGCAAACAGTGACCAACAGTCTAGATACGCTGGCAACTTCGGCCACAGTCGAACCTCCCCAAGCTGTGGCAACCACAGCTGCGACCCATCAGCCGGTAAGCTATGTTCCTGGACCATGTCTGTCTGCTCCTCCACGGTATGGCGGAGACCCTGCCCTATGTCGGGAATTTATCAACCAGTGCATGCTGCACTTCAAACACTTGGCTCATCAGTTTGTCTCGGACCGGGCCAAAATGGCCTTCATCATTATGTCCCATCTCACTGGTAAGGCTCTGGCGTGGCTTAATCCCCTACGGGAGAGATGGGACCCTCTTGTTTCGAATCTCCAGTCTTTTATTGAAGCCTTCCATAAGGTATTTGAGAAGCCTAGCCGTGCTTCCTCAGCAGCATCTTCTCTCCTCAGACTGCGCCAGGAAAACCTCACAGTGGGCCAGTAGGCTGTATGTTTCCGCACCCTGTTGTCAGAACTTGTCTGGAATAATGAGGCTCAGGTAGCCACCTTCTGGGAGGGCCTTTCTGGGCGAGTCAAGGACAAGTTTGCTGGTCGGGATATACCCACCTCACTGGAGGACCTGGTATCTCTGGCTACTCAGATTGACATCAGGTTTCAGGAGCGTTCCAAAGAGGTGTCCCGTGAGAGAAGACCTGTATGACTGGCTAATACCATTCAAAGACCGATCATGCAGCAAGCCAAGCATAGTCATGAGGCCTGTCGTGCAGCGAGAAGGTGCTTCTATTGTGGCAGTTCTGAGCTTGTAATGCGGCTACTGCCCAGAGAGACCAGGAAACTCGAGAGCCTAGGGTTTGTTGGAGAGGCGACCCTGGGCGAGAATCAACCCTCTCCATCGCTGACCTTTGTCAGAATCCGTTTCCTGTGGCAATATCCATTTTGTTGAGTCAGCCTACCTGAACTCTGGTTCTGCAGGTAGTTTCATCCAACAGGCCATTGTAGAGCAATATAAAATCCCAATCCAACGTCTACAGGTCAGTTGCTGGTTTCTTCGGTGGATGGGAGACCTTTCCGTAACCATCCTTTTCGTTACCGAGCCTGTGGAACTTCGGGTAGGAATGCTGCACTCCGAGAAGATTCATCTTTATGTGCTATCAGGTTTGCCTCACCTTCTGTTTCTAGGTCTGCCAAGGCTGAAAAAAATACGAGACTGTCTTGGATTGGAAATCCGGAGTAGTACTTCGTTGGGGGTCAAGAATGCCACGAGAGTTGCATCTAATTTTTCTGGCTTGTCTGCTGCAAATTGGACATATGCCGACGTCTTTGACAAAAAGGGTAGGCCGAGACGCTACCACCTCATAGGCCATATGACTGTCCAATCGATGATCTTCCAGGCGCATCTACTCCACGTGGTCGAATCTACCCCCTGTCCCAGGATGGGATCCGAGCCATGTCCGAGTATATTAAAGAGAATCTAGCCAGGGGCTTTATCCGAAAATCTTCCTCGCCGGCCGGAGCTGGATTCTTCTTTGTGAAGAAAAAGGACGGTTCACTTCGTCCCTGCATCGATTATAAGGGACTCAACCAAATTACGATCAAGAATAAATATCCTCTGCCTAATCTCCAAGCTGTTTGATCATCTTAAGGGTTCCAGAGTCTTCACAAAACTCGACCTGCGGGGGGCGTATTGTTGTGATCTGCTACAAGCACTAAGGAAAGACAGGAGATCTGTCCCTAATAGAACTAAGCTAGATCCCTACGATGTAACGGGGAACCTGATCCTGCGATCAGACCCGCTAAAGTCCTCAGCTAGTCTGAACGAAGACCTATAGATTTGAGGGAGGGATCCCTACAAGAACTAGGGACTGGGAGAAAGATGGACACCTCCTAGCAGAAATTGTAGCAGTAAAAGACAAACAAACAACATAGAACATAGAGGTCAAAAGACCTAGCTAAACTGACTGAGAAAGGTAACAAAGCACATGGCTAACTTAAGAGTAGAAATTACAATGAAGTCCAGCAAGGCCAGAAGGGCGGAGCAGGATAAAATAAGCAAAACAGGTCATGTGACCAGCATAATAGAAAAAACCTAACAGGAGAGTTCTAACAGTACCCCCTCTTCTATGAGGATCCTCCGGATCCCCTAGGCCCAGGCTTATCAGGAAACCTCCTGTGAAACGCTCTGACAAGTCTGGAAGCAGAAACATCATCCGCCCTCACCCATGAGTTATCCTCGGGACCGAAACCCTTCCAAGCGACGAGATACTGCAATCTCCCTCTATACCGTCTAGAATTAAGGATGCGGGAAATTTCGTATTCCCCGTCCTCCACCACCGGAGGAACAGTGGCAGAGGCGTCTCTATCTGATACATAAGCTTTTTTCAATAGAGAAACATGAAACACCGGATTAATCTTCCAGGAGGTAGGAACCTCCAACCTAACAGCAGATTGGTTAACTACCTGAAGCACCTTAAAGGGCCCTACAAACTTGGGACCCAATTTTTTAGTAGGAATCCTCAACCGCAGATTCTTAGAGGACAACCAAACCATGTCACCAACCGTAAACAAAACCTCTTGACGTTACCTGTCAAAGTACCTCTTAAGATTTTTTGTTAGCCTCCTGAAGATTACCACGCACATCCATCCAAACTCTCTCCAAATCACCGGAAAAACTCTCCTCCTCAGGCACAGCCGATACCAATTTGGAGAATGACCCAAAAGACGGATGTCTCCCAGTACAACAAAAAAAAGGCGAACACCCAGCAGAAGAGGATGTATGGTTGTTAAGAGCAAACTCAGCAAGTGGCAGAAACTCAGACCACCCCTCTTGATTGTCTGCCACAAAGCAACGCAAGAACTGCTCAACATCCTGATTCTTCCTTTCTGTCTGGCCATTAGACTCAGGATGATATCCGGATGAAGACGACAAATGAACTCCCAACCTGTCACAAAAGGCACGCCAAAAAAAGAGCCACGAACTGAGGTCCCCTATCAGAAACAATGTCAGTAGGAACACCATGGAGTCTGACAATTTCCTTGACAAAGGCCTTAGCGAGTGTCTTAGCGCAGGGCAGTTTGATGAAGGGAACCAAGTGACACATCTTGCTAAAAAGGTCCATGACCACCCAGATGACCGTGAAACCCTCAGAGGCAGGAAGGTCAGTAATAAAGTCCATAGCCAGATGTGTCCAAGGCGCACGAGGAACCTCCAGAGGGCAAAGCAACCCCGCAGCAGGAGCATGCGAAGACTTAGATCTAGCACACACAGTACATTGGCGCACCCACTTAATGACTTCCTTCTGCCATCCAGGCCACCAAAAACTGCGACCCACAAGTCTCTTAGTCTCAGAAATTCCGGGATGACCTGCCAACCGAGACTCATGACACTCAACAAACAAATCTCTCCTAAAGGTCCCAGGCACAAACAACCTCCCATGGGGAGTGTTAGATGGGGCATTCTCCTGAGCTTTAAGAATCTCATCCTCCAAAACGGAGTCCAATGCAGCAATCACAACACCTTCTTGTAAAATGTTCTCCTCTTCCTCCTCAACACCAACCATGGGAGAAAAGCTGCGAGACAAAGCATCCGCTTTAACATTCTTGGTACCCGGGATGTAAGTAACGGAAAAATTAAATCGCGACAAAAAAAGTGCCCACCTAGCCTGACGGGCATTCAAGCGCTTGGCAGCATCAAGATATATCAGATTCTTATGATCAGTGAAAACCTGAATGGGAAATTCAGCACCTTCCAAGAGATGACGCCAGTGTTCAAATGCGAGTTTAATCGCCAGCAATTCCCGATTACCAATATCGTAATTAAGTTCAGTCTCAGAAAAATGTTTTGAAAAAAAGGCACAGGGATGTACTCCATCCTTGTTCTCCTGAGACAACACCGCACCGACCCCCACCGAAGAAGCATCAACCTCAACCAAAAACGGCTTAGTCACATCAGGCTGCATAAGGATGGGAGCAGAGGTGAACCTCTCCTTTAGAAACACAAAAGCTTCAATGGCCTCAGAAGACCACTGAACCGCATCAGCACCTTTCCTGGTGAGATCGGTCAGTGGTTTAACAATAATAGAAATTTTTTTAATGAATGTTCTGTAATAATTGGCGAAACCCAAAAACCTCTGTATCGATTTCAAACCAATAGGCCTAGGCCATTCCTGAACCGCCTGAACCTTCACCGGGTCCATCTCAAAGCCCTCGCTGGAGATAATGTAGCCCAAAAAACTAATTCTCTGTACAGCGAACTCACATTTCTCCAGCTTAGCAAAAAGCGAATTGTCCATTAATAACTGTAATACCTCACGCACGCTCCGCCAATGAGACTCCAGATCAGGCGAATAAATCAAAATGTCATCCAAATACACAACCACATTTTTGCCGATCAAAGGTCTAAGGATGTCATTAATAAGATTCTGAAAAAATGCAGGAGCATTGGTAAGACCAAAAGGCATAACCAGATTCTCAAAATGACCCACAGGAGTGTTAAAAGCAGTCTTCCATTCATCACCCTCCTTCATGCGCAACAAATTGTATGCCCCCCGGAGATCAATTTTAGAGAACCACTTGGCCCCCACTAACTGGTTAAACAAATCAGGAATCAATGGCAGTGGGTAAGGATTGCGTACAGTAATTTTATTAATCTCACGAAAGTCCAGACAAGGACGTAAACCGCCGTCCTTTTTTTTTTTTACAAAAAAAAATCCAACCGCCACAGGAGACTTAGAGGGCCTAATGTGACCGGCGGCCAAACTTGTCTGTATGTATTCCTCCAAAGCCTTCCTCTCAGGAATAGTAAGGTTAAATAAACGACTTTTAGGAAGAGTCGCTCCAGGGACAAATTCAATAGAACAATCATAGTCTCTATGGGGAGGCAAAACCTGCGATTCCTTCTCAGAAAAAATTCTCCAAAAATCCTGAATAGGAACAGGCAATTCTCCCCTATCCAAAGCTGCAATACGCCCGTTACAACACTTGTCATAACATTTATGGCTCCAGGATTTAATTTCACTGGTAGACCAATCCAGTACAGGATTGTGAAATTTTAACCAGGGCAATCCCAATATTACTGGAGAAGGCAAATTATTTAATACCACCAAATCCAAATTTTCTTGGTGAATACCATTAATAGTGAGGGGAAATTCACAGACCTTATGAGTAACACTCTTCAAGGGGGAGCCATCGACAGAAACCACAGCAATAGGGGATGACAAAGGTTTGGGTTTTAATTTAAGTTTTTCCAAGAATCCCCCATCAATCACATTCAGAGTTGAACCACAATCCACAAATACCCGAAATTCAATTAATTCTTCCTGAGCTGCAGTAGTAGCAGAAAGAAGTACACCCTTAGTGTTTAAACAGGCTATACGGGCATAACTGACCTTTTTTTTTTTTCTTTGTTCATACGAAGCACACAGTTCTTAATGAAATGGTCAGATTTGCCGCAATAGAAGCACAAACCTTCAGAAAACCTGCGGTCTTTTCCTGAGAGCGAGGTGACATCGCCCCAATCTCCATCGGCTCTCCAGTGTCAGTACAGACCCTCTCAAGACTCGGAGCTGACATGGCAGAGGATTTACTCTCATTAACCCTTGCACACAGTCTCCTGTCCACCCGTATAGCTAATTGCATTGCCTCCTGCAAGTTTCCAGGTGTAGGATAAGCAATCAGCAGATCCTTAACCCTTTCACCTAGCCCAGCAAGAAACAAACTTTTCAGAGCTGAATCGTTCCACCCCACCTAAGCAGACCACCGACGGAAGTGAGTACAATAATTTTCCACATTACCTGATCCCTGTCTCAAATGTCTCAATTCGGTCTCAGCTGTTGAGACACGATCAGGATCATCATACAACAACCCCAAAGCAGAAAAAAAACTATCCACTGATCTAAAGCACGGATCACTAGGTTGGAGAGAAAAGGCCCATCTCTGAGGTTCTTTGCGCAAAAGTGACATTATGAACCCTGTGCGCTGTGATTCATCACCAGAGGATCTGGGTCTCAAACGAAAATACAATAAACAAGCATTTTTAAAAGGAAAAAAAAATCTTGTTGCTCGCCAAAAAATAAATCAGGCAATCGTACCTTTGGCTCCACAAAACGCGCTCCAGAACAGCTACTCACGTGTTGTTGGAGCTCGGCCACCTCCAGAGAGAGTCCCTGCAGGCGTTGAGCCAAATCCTGAACCGACACCATGATGGAAACTGGAGGTTTTTCCTTAGAGAAAATTTTTTGGGCTGGACTTACTGTTGTGATCTGCTACAAGCACTAAGGAAAGACAGGAGATCTGTCCCTACAATAGAACTAAGCTAGATCCCTACGATGTAACGGGGAACCTGATCCTGCGATCAGACCCGCTAAAGTCCTCAGCTAGTCTGAACGAAGACCTATAGATGTGAGGGAGGGATCCCTACAAGAACTAGGGACTGGGAGAAAGATGGACACCTCCTAGCAGAAATTGTAGCAGTAAAAGACAAACAAACAACATAGAGGTCAGAAGACCTAGCTAAACTGACTGAGAAAGGTAACAAAGCACATGGCTAGCTTAAGAGTAGAAATTACAATGAAGTCCAGCATGGCCAGAAGGGCGGAGCAGGATTAAATAGGCAAAAACGGTCATGTGACCAGCAAAATAGAAAAAACCTAACAGGAGAGTTCTAACACGTATAACCTGATTCGTATTCACAAGGGACAAGAATGGAAGATGGCCTTTAACACCTGCGATGGCCATTATGTGTATCTGGTTATGCCGTTTGGGCTCTGTAATGCCCCAGCAGTCTTCCAAGAACTGGTGAATGACATTTTCCTGGAAATCCTCTACACGTGTGTGGTAGTGTACCTGGATGATATCTTGGAGTTTTCTCCCAGTATGCCTACACACAGGAGGGTTGTTCTCCAAGTTTGGCAGAGATTAAGGAAGAACTGTCTGTACGGCAAGTATGAACAATGTCTCCTGACGAAGCCACGCAGGTGAAACGCGCGTTGAGGCGCGTCATCAGCTCCCTCCTGGCAGACCCTGCACACCGCACACAACATGTCACAATATGTTACTGCTATACCTGTGAACAGCACTAGAGTTATATGGATTTAGTCTGTGCATTAAACACGCACCATATAAAGGTTCACATTGATTGCCTGCTTAGAAAGGTCCCCATTCATACAACCAGGGTGAAGACCAATCTGTAGACACTGGACCAGCAGACTCCATGTGCCCGCTTATTTGCAGGCTCTGCTGTAGTTTTCGGAACATCTCTTATAAGTGATACCATAGCTTGACCACATTATAATATATGGTTAATATTTGACTATTTGATCATCATTCTTCCTGCAATCTCTCTGTAGATATATACATACCAGTTTGCGGTTGTTGCAGAGTTTCTACCATGGGGGGAGTATGGTCTTCTTTCCTTGGCTTTTTTCATCTGCCTATTTTGGTCGTCTCTCACCTTAGCCACTATTAATGTCATGTCATTTCTTACCTTCTCTATTTATGGTATAATAAATGCATATTTTCATTAAGAGCTTCTTCTCTGGCTATTCTTTTGGAGATTTCTGCCAATTATAAGTATAGCGGATATTTTGGCTACAATTCTCTTTACTTTGGTTTAAAAGTATGAAAAATATGTGTCTTTGAGCAGACCTCTCTTCCGTTTCTGGGGTACATTATCTGAGACTGACCTGAAAACAGACCCCAAGCAGGTATCTGCTGTATTGAAGTAGCCCTGTCTAGACGGTCTAAAAGGCTATCCAGCGGTTTCTCGGGTTCGCAAATTACTACCGCCAGGTCTTTCCGCATTTCTCCTCTCGGACCGCTCCCATTTCTGCCCTGACTCGCAAGGGGACCAATCCTAAAAAGGTGTGGACTCCAGAGGCAGAGAAAGTGGGTAACCAATCCTAAGGTGTGGACTCCAGAGGCAGAGAACGCGGGGGACCAATCCTAAGGTGTGGACTCCAGAGGCAGAGAACGCGGGGGACCAATCCTAAGGTGTGGACTCCAGAGGCAGAGAACGCGGGTGACCAATCCTAAAGGTGTGGACTCCAGAGGCAGAGAACGCGGGGGACCAATCCTAAGGTGTGGACTCCAGAGGCAGAGAACGCGGGGGACCAATCCTAAGGTGTGGACTCCAGAGGCAGAGAACGCGGGGGACCAATCCTAAAGGTGTGGACTCCAGAGGCAGAGAACGCGGGGGACCAATCCTAAAAGGTGTGGACTCCAGAGGCAGAGAAAGCGGGGGACCAATCCTAAGGTGTGGACTCCAGAGGCAGAGAAAGCGGGGGACCAATCCTAAAGGTGTGGACTCCAGAGGCAGAGAAAGCGGGGGACCAATCCTAAAAGGTGTGGACTCCAGAGGCAGAGAAAGCGGGGGACCAATCCTAAGGTGTGGACTCCAGAGGCAGAGAAAGCGGGGGACCAATCCTAAAGGTGTGGACTCCAGAGGCAGAGAAAGCGGGGGACCAATCCTAAAGGTGTGGACTCCAGAGGCAGAGAAAGCGGGGGACCAATCCTAAAAGGTGTGGACTCCAGAGGCAGAGAACGTGGGTAACCAATCCTAAAGGTGTGGACTCCAGAGGCAGAGAAAGCGGGGGACCAATCCTAAAAGGTGTGGACTCCAGAGGCAGAGAACGCGGGGGACCAATCCTAAAGGTGTGGACTCCAGAGGCAGAGAACGCGGGGGACCAATCCTAAGGTGTGGACTCCAGAGGCAGAGAACGCGGGGGACTAATCCTAAAGGTGTGGACTCCAGAGGCAGAGAACGCGGGGGACCAATCCTAAGGTGTGGACTCCAGAGGCAGAGAACGCGGGGGACCAATCCTAAAGTGTGGACTCCAGAGGCAGAGAACGCGGGGGACTAATCCTAAGGTGTGGACTCCAGAGGCAGAGAAAGCGGGGGACTAATCCTAAAGGTGTGGACTCCAGAGGCAGAGAACGCAGGGGAACAATCCTAAGGTGTGGACTCCAGAGGCAGAGAACGCCTTTGTGTCTCTAAAACCGGCCTTCGCCTCAGTTCCTGTACTGCATTGTCAGGACAACAAGAAGAAGTTCTTTCTGGAGGTGGATGCTTCTTCTGGGGTCGGAGCTGTTCTTAGTCAGAAGTCATCTTCCGGTAGCATGGTGACCTGCGGCTTCTTTTCCAAAATCTTCTCTGCTCCAGAACGCAACTACTCGATAGGTGATCGAAAAATGTTAGCTACAAGACTGGCTCTGGAGGAGTGGCGATTCTTGCTGGAATGAGCGAAGCATCTATTGTTTAGCTACACTGACCACTAGCCTATCTGCAGTCCGCACAACGGGCAAATCCGTTCGAGGTTCTAAAGCGAATTAATCCTGTAGCCTATAAGCTCAGACTCCCGGCCTCTTTACGGATTCCCAATTCTTTTCATGCGTCTCTCCTCAAGCCCGTCCTCCTCAGTCCTTTTTTTCAAAGATCCTGTAACCACTCCTGCTCCAGTCTGCACTGAACATTCTCACCACCAAGAAGGTAAGAGGGAAAACCTTTTTTCTTGTGGATTTGACCTGAGGAGACGTCCTGTGAGTCCAGGGAAAACATCCATGCCCCTCTCCTCCTGGAAAGATTCCTTGCGGGCTTAAAAACGAGAGGGTGTAAGGGAAAGGGGGGACTGCATCACCGGCATCTCTCCACGCTGTCCCTCTCCCACCGGAAAAGACGCCGACTGACTCAGCGCCGCGGCCCACATCCTGCTCCTCCTTCCTGCTCTGCTGCTGCTCGAGGTACGCGCATGGTGCACAAATCCACAGACACTGTGATTTAAGCAGGTGCGCACTCCCTTCTTAAAAGGGGCCAAGCGTGCTCAGTCCTAGAATGTTCCCAACCAATGGCTGGGAGACACTTACAACGTTGCAAAGGCACCTCCATGCAGGTGGAGGTGCCTTAAATAGTAAGTCTGTTTCTTACCACGCTTGTTAGCTCTCATATCCCGTATACCTGTCCTGTATATCAGCAGTGCCCACCTGCCTGCCAGCACCTGCCTACCTATCAGCAGTGCCCATTTGTACCTGCCTGCCTGGATACCTGTCGTGCCCAACAGCACCTGCCTGCCTGTGTGTTTGTCGTGCCAGCTACTATACCAGCCAGTACTTGCTAGTCTACCATTCCTGGCCGTTCTAGCCTCCTGTCCCTTTGGGGTCAGCTGGCATCCATCCAAGATCAGACCTGGTGTAGCACATGGTCCGCCTCCCTCATCTCTCCGCGGATAGCCGTATCCTCAGCCGCCGTGCATCAGAGGTCGGACTTGGTGAGGCACCTAGTCACACCACAGCACAGTGGTTCCACCACCCAATCCGTTATAGGGAGGTGCTCGCTGTATATTATACTATAGAGAGAGGGTGGAGTGTGCTGTATATTACACTATAGAGGGAGGACAATATACAGGGCGCTCCTCCCCTCTATAGTGTAATGTACGGGGCGCTCCTCCCCTCTATAGTGTAATGTACGGGGCGCTCCTCCCCTCTATAGTGCAATGTACGGGGGGGGCGCTCCTCCCCTCTATAGTGTAATGTACGGGGCGCTCCTCCCCTCTATAGTGTAATGTACGGGGCGCTCCTCCCCTCTATAGTGTAATGTATGGGGCGCTCCTCCCCTCTATAGTGTAATGTACGGGGCGCTCCTCCCCTCTATAGTGTAATGTACGGGGCGCTCCTCCCCTCTATAGTGCAATGTACGGGGGGGGCGCTCCTCCCCTCTATAGTGTAATGTACGGGGCGCTCCTCCCCTCTATAGTGTAATGTACGGGGGGCTCCTCCCCTCTATAGTGTAATGTACGGGGGGCTCCTCCCTCTATAGTGCAATGTACGGGGCGCTCCTCCCTCTATAGTGCAATGTACGGGGCGCTCCTCCCTCTACAGTGTAGTGTACGGGGCGCTCCTCCCTCTATAGTGTAATGTACGGGGGCGCTCCTCCCTCTATAGTGTAGTGTACGGGGGCGCTCCTCCCTCTATAGTGTAATGTACGGGGGGCTCCTCCCCTCTATAGTGTAATGTACGGGGGGCTCCTCCCCTCTATAGTGTAATGTACGGGGGGCTCCTCCCTCTATAGTGTAATGTACGGGGGGCTCCTCCCTCTATAGTGTAATGTACGGGGGGCTCCTCCCTCTATAGTGTAATGTACGGGGGGCTCCTCCCTCTATAGTGTAATGTACGGGGCGCTCCTCCCTCTATAGTGTAATGTACGGGGGGCTCCTCCCTCTATAGTGTAATGTACGGGGGGCTCCTCCCTCTATAGTGTAATGTACGGGGGGCTCCTCCCTCTATAGTGTAATGTACGGGGCGCTCCTCCCTCTATAGTGTAATGTACGGGGGGCTCCTCCCTCTATAGTGTAATGTACGGGGGGCTCCTCCCTCTATAGTGTAATGTACGGGGGGCTCCTCCCTCTATAGTGTAATGTACGGGGGGCTCCTCCCTCTATAGTGTAATGTACGGGGCGCTCCTCCCTCTATAGTGTAATGTACGGGGCGCTCCTCCCCTCTATAGTGTAATGTACAGTCCTCCATTTGCAGAGGGAGTCTCAGCAGGATCTATGGCGGCCGCACACATCATTCTGCACAATAACTCATCATCCAGAGCAGCCGGTCACATTGCCAGTTCTCCTCCTGCAGATCATTGCTCCAGGACCGTGCACTGAGGACTCGTCACCTCAATGTCCGCTCTGTAGCTCTGACATTCACATCTGTCTGTGACCTTGACGATGTGACGGAGCCCCAACAAAAAGACCCAGAATCCCAGACCCCCATCAGCACTCACCCCATCCCAGCACTCGGGCATCTCTGAGGTGTAGGTGCAGCAGAGTCAGCAGGAGCAGAGAGCAGACAGAAGGACAGCGGCAGCTCAGCTGTGCGGCGTCTCCAGCTTTATATACACACCCTTCCCTCCCGCACATCGCCCCCTCCCTCCTTTTACTGCAGAGACTGCCGCTGGGTGATTGGGTGAGATGCTGAGCCCCCCCCACACACACATCTGATGGGCACAACCTGATCCTGCTCAGCAAGATCTGCAAATGTCTGACCCCTCTATAACAACCTAACAACAGCCCAGCATGTCACATACCATATATACACCCCCGAAACCAGGACCTACAGCCGTCATCTACATACACCCCGAAACTGCCACCACAGCCGTCATCTACATACACCCCAAAACCTGGACCTACAGCCGTCATCTACATACACCCCGAAACCTGGACCTACAGCCGTCATCTACATACACCCCGAAACCTGGAGCTACAGCCGTCATCTACATACACCCCAAAACCTGGACCTACACCAGTCATCTACATACACCCCGAAACCTGGAGCTACAGCCGTCATCTACATACACCCCGAAACCTGGAGCTACAGCCGTCATCTACATACACCCCGAAACCTGGAGCTACACCAGTCATCTACATACACCCCGAAACCAGGACCTACACCAGTCATCTACATACACCCCGAAACCAGGACCTACACCAGTCATCTACATACACCCCGAAACCTGGAGCTACAGCAGTCATCTACATACACCCCGAAACCTGGAGCTACAGCCGTCATCTACATACACCCCGAAACCAGGACCTAGACCAGCCATCTACATACACCCCGAAACCAGGACCTACACCAGTCATCTACATACACCCCGAAACCTGGAGCTACAGCAGTCATCTACATACACCCCGAAACCTGGAGCTACAGCCGTCATCTACATACACCCCGAAACCTGGAGCTACAGCCGTCATCTACATACGCCCCGACACTGCCACCACAGCTGTCATCTACATACATCCCGAATCCTGGACCTACACCCATCATCTACATACACCCCGACACTGCCACCACAGCCGTCATCTACATACAACCCGAATCCTTGACCTACAACAGTCATCTACATACACCCCGACACTGCCACCACAGCCGTCATCTACATACACCCAGAATCCTGGACCTACACCCGTCATCTACATACACCCCGAAACCTGGAGCTACAGAAGTCATCTACATACACCCCGACACTGCCACCATAGCCGTCATCTATATACACCCCGAATCCTGGACCTACAGCCTTCATCTACATGCACCCTGAAACCTGGAGCTACACCCATCATCTACATACACCCCAAAACCTGGAGCTACATACACCCCAAAACCTGGAGCTACAGCCGTCATCTACATACACCCTGAAATCTGGAGCTACACCCGCCATCTACATACACCCTGAATCCTGCACCTACACCCGTCATCTACATACACCTCGAATCCTGGAGCTACAGCTGTCATCTACATACACCCCGACACTGCCACCACAGGTGTCATCTACATACACCCTGAATCCTGGAGCTACACCAGTCATCTACACACCCCGAATCCTGGACCTACGGCCGTCATCTACATACACCCCGACACTGCCACCACAGGCGTCATCTACATACACCCCGAAACCTGGAGCTATAGCCGTCATCTACATACACCCCGAAACCTGGAGCTACAGCCGTCATCTACATACACCCCGAAACCTGGAGCTACAGCCGTCATCTACATACACCCCGAAACCTGGAGCTACAGCCGTCATCTACATACACCCCGAAACCTGGAGCTACAGCCGTCATCTACATACACCCCGAAACCTGGAGCTACAGCCGTCATCTACATACACCCCGAAACCTGGAGCTACAGCAGTCATCTACATACACCCCGAAACCTGGAGCTACAGCCGTCATCTACATACGCCCAGACACTGCCACCACAGCCGTCATCTACATACACCCCGAATCCTGGAGCTACAGCCGTCATCTACATACACCCCGAAACCTGGAGCTACAGCCGTCATCTACATACACCCCGAAACCAGGACCTACACCAGTCATCTACATACACCCCCGAAACCTGGAGCTACACCAGTCATCTACATACACCCCAAAACCTGGAGCTACTGCCGTCATCTACATACACCCCCGAAACCTGGAGCTACAGCCATCATCTACATACACCCCCAAAACCTGGAGCTACAGCCATCATCTACATACACCCCCAAAACCTGGAGCTACAGCCGTCATCTGCATACACCCCCGAAACCAGGAGCTACAGCCGTCATCTGCATACACCCCCGAAACCAGGAGCTACAGCCGTCATCTACATACACCCAGAATCCTGGACCTACAGCCTTCATCTACATACACCCTGAAACCTGGAGATACAGAAGTCCTCTACATACACCCCGACACTGCCACCACAGCAGTCATCTACATACACCCCGAATCCTGGACCTACATCCGTCATCTACATACACCCCGAAACCTGGAGCTACACCCGCCATCTACATACACCCAGAATCCTGGACCTACAGCCTTCATCTACATACACCCTGAAACCTGGAGATACAGAAGTCCTCTACATACACCCCGACACTGCCACCACAGCAGTCATCTACATACACCCCGAATCCTGGACCTACAGCAGTCATCTACATACACCCAGAATCCTGGACCTACATCCTTCATCTACATACACCCTGAAACCTGGAGATACAGAAGTCCTCTACATACACCCCGACACTGCCACCACAACAGTCATCTACATACACCCCGAATCCTGGACCTACATCCGTCATCTACATACACCCCGAAACCTGGAGCTACACCCGCCATCTACATACACCCAGAATCCTGGACCTACAGCCTTCATCTACATACACCCTGAAACCTGGAGATACAGAAGTCATCTACATACACCCCGACACTGCCACCACAGCCGTCATCTACATACACCCCGAATCCTGGACCTACAGCCTTCATCTACATGCACCCTGAAACCTGGAGCTACACCCATCATCTACATACACCCCAAAACCTGGAGCTACATACACCCCAAAACCTGGAGCTACAGCCGTCATCTACATACACCCCGAAATCTGGAGCTACACCCGCCATCTACATACACCCTGAATCCTGCACCTACACCCGTCATCTACATACACCTCGAATCCTGGAGCTACAGCCGTCATCTACATACACCCCGACACTGCCACCACAGGTGTCATCTACATACACCCTGAATCCTGGAGCTACACCAGTCATCTACACACCCCGAATCCTGCACCTACGGCCGTCATCTACATACACCCCGACACTGCCACCACAGGCGTCATCTACATACACCCCGAAATCTGGAGCTACACCCGTCATCTACATACACCCTGAATCCTGCACCTACACCCGTCATCTACACACCCCGAATCCTGGACCTACGGCCGTCATCTACATACACCCCGACACTGCCACCACAGGCGTCATCTACATACACCCCGAAACCTGGAGCTATAGCCGTCATCTACATACACCCCGAAACCTGGAGCTACAGCAGTCATCTACATACACCCCGAAACCTGGAGCTACAGCCGTCATCTACATACACCCCGAAACCTGGAGCTACAGCAGTCATCTACATACACCCCGAAACCTGGAGCTACAGCCGTCATCTACATACACCCTAAAACCTGGAGCTACAGCAGTCATCTACATACACCCCGAAACCTGGAGCTACAGCCGTCATCTACATACACCCTAAAACCTGGAGCTACAGCAGTCATCTACATACACCTCGAAACCTGGAGCTACAGCCGTCATCTACATACACCCCGACACTGCCACCACAGCTGTCATCTACATACATCCCGAATCCTGGACCTACACCCATCATCTACATACACCCCGACACTGCCACCACAGCCGTCATCTACATACAACCCGAATCCTTGACCTACAACAGTCATCTACATACACCCCGACACTGCCACCACAGCCGTCATCTATATACACCCAGAATCCTGGACCTACACCCGTCATCTACATACACCCCGAAACCTGGAGCTACAGAAGTCATCTACATACACCCCGACACTGCCACCATAGCCGTCATCTACATACACCCCGAATCCTGGACCTACAGCCTTCATCTACATGCACCCTGAAACCTGGAGCTACACCCATCATCTACATACACCCCAAAACCTGGAGCTACATACACCCCAAAACCTGGAGCTACAGCCGTCATCTACATACACCCCGAAATCTGGAGCTACACCCGCCATCTACATACACCCTGAATCCTGCACCTACACCCGTCATCTACATACACCTCGAATCCTGGAGCTACAGCCATCATCTACATACACCCCGACACTGCCACCACAGGTGTCATCTACATACACCCTGAATCCTGGAGCTACACCAGTCATCTACACACCCCGAATCCTGGACCTACGGCCGTCATCTACATACACCCCGACACTGCCACCACAGGCGTCATCTACATACACCCCGAAACCTGGAGCTATAGCCGTCATCTACATACACCCCGAAACCTGGAGCTACAGCCGTCATCTACATACACCCCGAAACCTGGAGCTACAGCCGTCATCTACATACACCCCGAAACCTGGAGCTACAGCCGTCATCTACATACACCCCGAAACCTGGAGCTACAGCCGTCATCTACATACACCCCGAAACCTGGAGCTACAGCAGTCATCTACATACACCCCGAAACCTGGAGCTACAGCCGTCATCTACATACGCCCCGACACTGCCACCACAGCCGTCATCTACATACACCCCGAATCCTGGAGCTACAGCCGTCATCTACATACACCCCGAAACCTGGAGCTACAGCCGTCATCTACATACACCCCAAAACCTGGAGCTACTGCCGTCATCTACATACACCCCCAAAACCTGGAGCTACAGCCATCATCTACATACACCCCCAAAACCTGGAGCTACAGCCGTCATCTGCATACACCCCCGAAACCAGGAGCTACAGCCGTCATCTGCATACACCCCCGAAACCAGGAGCTACAGCAGTCATCTGCATACACCCCCGAAACCAGGAGCTACAGCTGTCATCTACATACACCCAGAATCCTGGACCTACAGCCTTCATCTACATACACCCTGAAACCTGGAGATACAGAAGTCCTCTACATACACCCCGACACTGCCACCACAACAGTCATCTACATACACCCCGAATCCTGGACCTACATCCGTCATCTACATACACCCCGAAACCTGGAGCTACACCCGCCATCTACATACACCCAGAATCCTGGACCTACAGCCTTCATCTACATACACCCTGAAACCTGGAGATACAGAAGTCATCTACATACACCCCGACACTGCCACCACAGCCGTCATCTACATACACCCCGAATACTGGACCTACAGCAGTCATCTACATACACCCTGACACTGCCACCACAGCCGTCATCTACATACACCCCGAATCCTGGACCTACAGCCTTCATCTACATGCACCCTGAAACCTGGAGCTACACCCATCATCTACATACACCCCAAAACCTGGAGCTACATACACCCCAAAACCTGGAGCTACAGCCATCATCTACATACACCCCGAAATCTGGAGCTACACCCGCCATCTACATACACCCTGAATCCTGCACCTACACCCGTCATCTACATACACCTCGAATCCTGGAGCTACAGCCGTCATCTACATACACCCCGACACTGCCACCACAGGTGTCATCTACATACACCCTGAATCCTGGAGCTACACCAGTCATCTACACACCCCGAATCCTGCACCTACGGCCGTCATCTACATACACCCCGACACTGCCACCACAGGCGTCATCTACATACACCCCGAAATCTGGAGCTACACCCGCCATCTACATACACCCTGAATCCTGCACCTACACCCATCATCTACACACCCCGAATCCTGGACCTACGGCCGTCATCTACATACACCCCGACACTGCCACCACAGGCGTCATCTACATACACCCCGAAATCTGGAGCTATAGCCGTCATCTACATACACCCCGAAACCTGGAGCTACAGCCGTCTACATACACCCCGAAACCTGGAGCTACAGCAGTCATCTACATACACCCCGAAATCTGGAGCTACACCCGCCATCTACATACACCCTGAATCCTGCACCTACAGTACAGACTAAAAGTTTGGACACACCTTCTCATTTTTCTGTATTTTCCCGACTATGAAAATTGTACATTCACACTGAAGGCATCAAAACTATGAATTACCACATGTGGAATTATATACTTAACAAAAAAGTGTGAAACCACTGAAAATATGTCTTATATTCTAGGGTCTTCACAGTAGCCACCTTTTGCTTTGATGACTGCTTTGCACACTCTTTGCATTCTCTTGATGAGCTTCAAGAGGTAGTCACCGGAAATGGTCTTCCAGCAATCTTGAAGGAGTTCCCAGAGATGCTTAGCACTTGTTGGCCCTTTTGCCTTCACTCTGCGGTCCAGCTCACCCCAAACCATCTCGATTGGGTTCAGGTCTGGTGACTGTGGAGGCCAGGTCATCTGGCGTAGCCCCCCATCACTCTCCTTCTTGGGCAAATAGCCCTTACACAGCCTGGAGGTGTGTTTGGGGTCATTGTCCTGTTGAAAAATAAATGATGGTCCAACTGAACGCAAACCGGATGGAATAGCATGCTGCTGCAAGATGCTGTGGTAGCCATGCTGGTTCAGTATGCCTTCAATTTTGAATAAATCCCCAACAGTGTCACCAGCAAAGCCCCCCACACCATCACACCTCCTCCTCCATGCTTCACGGTGGGAACCAGGCATGTAGAGTCCATCCGTTCACCTTTTCTGCATCGCACAAAGACACGGTGGTTGGAACCAAAGATCTCAAATTTGGACTCATCAGACCAAAGCACAGATTTCCACTGGTCTAATGTCCATTCCTTGTGTTCTTTAGCCCAAACAAGTCTCTTCTGCTTGTTGCCTGTCCTTAGCAGTGGTTTCCTAGCAGCTATTTTACCATGAAGGCCTGCTGCACAAAGTCTCCTCTTAACAGTTGTTGAAGAGATGTGACTGCTGCTAGATCTCTGTGTGGCATTGACCTGGTCTCTGATCTGAGCTGCTGTTAACCTGCGATTTCTGAGGCTGGTGACTCGGATAAACTTATCCTCAGAAGCAGAGGTGACTCTTGGTCTTCCTTTCCTGGGGCGGTCCTCATGTAAGCCAGTTTCTTTGTAGCGCTTGATGGTTTTTGCAACTGCACTTGGGGACACTTTCAAAGTTTGCCCAATTTTTCGGACTGACTGACCTTCATTTCTCAAAGTAATGATGGTCGCTCATTTTTCTTTACTTAGAATTTGTATTATGGCAAGAAAAAAGCAGCTAACAGTCTATTCAGTAGGACTATCAGCTGTGTATCCACCTGACTTCTGCACAACACAACTGATGGTCCCAACCCCATTTATAAGGCAAGAAATCCCACTTATTAAACCTGACAGGGCACACCTGTGAAGTGAAGACCATTTCCGGTGACTACCTCTTGAAGCTCATCAAGAGAATGCCAAGAGTGTGTAAAGCAGTCATGAAAGCAAAAGGTGGCTACTGTGAAGAACCTAGAATATAAGACATATTTTCAGTTGTTTCACACTTTTTTGGTAAGTATATAATTCCACATGTGGTAATTCATAGGTTTGATGCCTTCAGTGTGAATGTACAATTTTCAGTCATGAAAATACAGAAAAATCTTTAAATAAGAAGGTGTCCAAAATTTTGGTCTGTACTGTATATACACCCCAAAACCTGGAGCTGCACCCGTCGTCTACATACACCCCCGACACTGCACCCGTCGTCAACATACACCCCAGACACTGCACCCATCTACATACACCCCCGACACCTGTGTGGAGACACAAGGGTCAGCGAGTTTTCTCGTCCACTGGCATGGCCATCTTTAGAAAAACCGGGGCTCTTCCCACTGAACGCCCGCACTCCTTCCCCATGGGCAGAGCACTACTGAGACAACACAAGGTGAGGATGACCCAATGAAGTTTTACTGGAGTGTGGTACCAACAGCTATCAGCGTATAGCACATTCCCAGCAAGGATACAAGATGGTGCAAGTGGCAAAGTCTTACCCTTCCGCTGGCTCGGCAGGGATTAGAACCTCTGCGACTTCGGGGTATCCAGGGTATTACCTCATCCAGCACCACCCCACTTTTGGCATGCACCCACAGAGAGAAGGTAGCACCAAGCTTAGGAAACTGACCGAGCACAACGAGGTATGTGACCAGATTGTCCCAACCTGGGTTCTCCCAACAAATTTGTGGGCTCAGTGATGGTCAGTGGAGCAGTTCTGTAATCCACCAGCTCGAACCGTGGTCCGTAGGATTAAGTCGCATAGAATCACAAAGGTGACAGGAGCAGGCCCTTTTTATATCCCTCAGCTCCCATTTCAGGGTATTGTGTCCCACCGGATTGGGAAGGGAGGGGGTGGGAAACAATCATGGCTGTTCCCTCATTGTTGGCTAGTGAAATAAGACTGCATAATTGTCCTCCAAATGATGCAGACTAGTACACCGCAGGGGGCGGCTGCAATCCATAATCATTAGGCATTCTACAAATAAGCACCGGACAGTCTCACATGAAACAATGGTTCATGACCCTTGACTTTCTGAAGTAAGTAATATCACGTCTGGCATAAAATTAAGAATAGTTCACCCCCGCACCAGTGACCAGATTGACGCTGAGTAGTCACATTTCTCCTCCCTTCTTAATTAGACCCGGAGACTGCTGGATCCTTGTGTGGATCACTGTTGACGGGGCTGCCAGACGGGATAGGCTTCCGATTATCCTTCTCCACTTGTCTGGACAGTCTGTCGGCATTTCCATGATCTTTGCCCTTTTTATGTGAGACAGAAAAATTATAGAACTGTAAGACCAGACGCCATCTGAGTAAACGTCCGTTGTCCCGGCACGCCGGTATAACCAACTTAAAGGATTGTGATCGGTTAGGACTGAACTCCTTGCCGTAGAGGTACGACTGCAATTTTTCAGAGCCCAGACTATGGCCAAGCATTCTTTTTCTATTTCTCCCGGTTCAACAGATTTCAGGAGAGATAGGCTATCGGGTGTTCTGGACAGTCAGCCCCCAGTTGGCCGAGTACGGCTCCCAATCTGGTACCCGATGAGTCTGTTTGGACAATGAACCGGCGGCAGAAGTCAGGAGCAGTCAGGACTGGGCTTTGTGCTAGCTGGGTTTTCAACTGGAGGAATGCGGACTTGCATTCTGGGGTCCAGATGAGATTGCGGGCATATCTTTTGGTGGTGAGGTCAGTGAGGGGCTTGGCTACAGTAGTGTAATTGGGGATAAACTTTCATTAATAATTTGCGGCCTCTAAGAATGCGTGGGCCTGTGTTTTGGTTGACTGGGTGGAGCCACTGGGTAATGGCTTCTAATTTTGCAGATACTGGACAAATGCACCCACTTCCCACCCTATGTCCCAGGTATAGTACCTCGGCCATCCCCATCTGGCACTTGTCGTGTCGGATGGTAAGCTGGGATTTGGCTACTTTCTGCAGCACCTGGGACACTTGCTGAAGATGCTCTTCCCAGGTGTCACTGAAGATAGCGATGTCATCCATGTAGGCCTGGGCATACCCCTGACACCCCTCTTGTAACTGATCCACCATCCTCTGAAAGGTAACCGGGGCGTTCTTCATCCCAAATGGCATGCTGGTGAACTCACAGGACAAAAAGGGGCGATGATCGTGGACTTCTCATGAGCCTCTTTCGAGAGTGGGATCCGCCAGTATCCCTTGCCCAGATCAAGGTTAGATATAAACAGAGACCCCCCTAACCTGTCCAGTAGTTCATCCACCTGAGGCATGGGATAGGCGTCTAACAGTGACCTCATTGAGCCGCCTATAGTCCACACAGAAGTGAGTACTCTAGTCTTTCTCAAGCACCAACACCACACTGGCAGCCCATGGTCTATGGGAAGGAACTAGGACCCCTATAATCAACATGTCATCCACCTCAGTCTACATTATTGCCAACACTGGAGGCGGGTAGTCTGATTGGAGTGGCTGTCCCTGTGTTGACATGATGCTGGATCAGGGGTGTTCGACCAGGCCGACTTGTGAACAGGTGTCCATATGTTCCGAGCAGGTTTGTTCACTGCTGCTTCTGTGATGGATCAAGCCGCTCCCCCAATGGGACATCCGTTACCCCCATTCCCATATTGGAGTCCACCAATAAGTCCAGGATCTGGTCCATATTTGGGTCATCTAAAGTGGGACAACAAACTGATAAGTTGGTGACCTCCGTTTCCTCATAAGCCTTTAGCCTGTTGACACGATTGTTCACGTACACCTGCTCGATCCAGGGCTACGGTGTAGTCAGTCTCCCCGCATTTCCTGGTGATGGTGAACAGATCCACCCACATGGCTTGCAGCTTGTTTTTGTGTACTGCTACTAGTACTAGAACCTTCTGTCCACAGGTAAATTCTCGGAGTCTGGCAGCGCGGTTCTAACAGTTGTTGCCTTTCCTGAGCTACTTCTAAATTCCAGAGGGCTAAGGCCATGAGGTACCTCATCTTTTCCTTAAACTTTTAGACATAATCCAGAATGGGAAACTCTTCTGTGGGGAAGGTGCCCTCCCAACTCTCTCGTACCAGCTCCAAAAGGCGGGGAAGGTGCCCTCCCAACTCTCTCGTACCAGCTCCAAAAGGTGAGGAAGGTGCCCTCCCAACTCTCTCGTACCAGCTCCAAAAGGCGGGGAAGGTGCCCTCCCAACTCTCTCGTACCAACTCCAAAAGGCGGGGAAGGTGCCCTCCCAACTCTCTCGTACCAGCTCCAAAAGGCAGGGAAGGTGCCCTCCCAACTCTCTCATACCAGCTCCAAAAGGCCCTTGTACTTTTTAGCCATACAGCAATTCGAAGGGAGAGAACCTGGTAGAATCCTGCTGTTCCTCCGGGTAGGTGAACAGGAGCAGCTCCAGATTTTTCTCCCAGTCTCCTCCGCCTTGGACTCACCATACCGGCTAAGGAGTTGTTTGAGCCGTTCCGTTGAATCGCTCACATAACTAGTTCGTTTAAGTGTGGTACGCATGGCGCAGACTCCATGTTTTTCCCAGAGGGTCTGAATCAGCTCGCTTTGTAACTATGCCCTCTGGTCAGTCAATACCTCCTGCAGAAACCCTACTCGACTAGAGATGCCCAGTAGAGCTTGAGCCACGTGCTCCACATCTATGGATGACAGGGCAACGGCCTCCGGGTAGCAAAGTCGACCAGGGTGAGGATGAACCTCTTTCAGCAGCAGCTGGGGACAGCCAAGGAGCCCACTAAATCTATGGCAACACTCTGGAACGGTTTGCCCATCAAGGGCATGGATTGGAGCGGGGCACAACAGGGTGCTCCCCTCATCCGCTTACACACCGGACACGAGGCTCGGTATTTCTGTACCTCTTGAGTGACCCTCAGTCAAAAAAAACAAAAAAAAACACAGCAGGCGGGCCCGGGTCTTTTTGACCCCCATGTGCCCAGCTGCAGGGACGTCATGGGCCAAGCGCAAGAGTTGGGGTTGGTACTGCTGGGGAACCACGAACTGATGGACACCGGTCCAGGGTTTCTCTGGGCAGGGTGCAGGAATTTCCTGATATAAAAGAGTCCTTTCTCCCATCTATACACCTCCCCCTGATTTCTTTTCCCAGCTCAGGCAGCCATACTGCAGACAAGCTCTAGAGTGGGATCAGTGAGTTGGGCTTTCCTAAACGCCTTACTGTTAGAACCTTGTTCTTAGGTTTTTTCCTTTGCTGGTCACATGACCTTGTTGGCCTATTTAATCCTGCTCCGCCCTTCTGGCTTTGCTGGACTTCATTGTATAACTACTTTCTAGCTAGCCTGTGCTCTGTATCTAACTCTGTTAGTTTGCTTGGTCTACGGACCTCAGTGTTCTATATATTTTGTTTGTTCGTCTGTCTGCTACTATTTCTGTTAGGAGGTGTCCCATTTTCCTCCCAGTCCTTAGTACTTGTAGGGATTCCTTCCCCACATCTATAGGTCTCCGTACAGACTAGCTTAGGACTTTAGCAGGTCTGATCGCAGGATCAGGTTCCCTGTTACATCGTAGGGATTAAGCTGAGTTCTATCGTAGGGACAGATCTCCTCTCTTTCCTTAGCTCTGGTAGCAGAACATAACAGTAAGTCCAGCCTGCAAATGCTCTAAGGAAAGATTTTTCTGTTCCATCATGGTGTCGGTTCAGGATTTGGCTCATCGCCTGCAGGGACTCTCTGGAGGTGGCCGAGCTCCATCAGCACGTGAGTAACTGTCCTGGAGCACATTTCTTGGAGCCTAAGGTACGTTTGCCGGATTTATTTTTTGGTGAACACCGAGAATTTTTTTCATTTAAAAATGCTTGCTTATTGTATTTTCGTTTGAGACCCAAGTCCTCTGGGGATGAATCCCAGCGCATAGGGTTTATAATGTCACTTTTGCGCAAAGAGCCTCAGGAGTGGGCCTTTTCTTTGCAACCTAGTGATACATGCTTCAGATCAGTGGATAGTTTTTTTTTCTGCTTTGGGACTATTATATGATGATCCTGACCGTGTCGCATCAGCTGAGACTGAGTTAAGACGTTTGAGACAGGGATCAGGTAATGTGGAAAAATATTGTACTCATTTCCGTCGATGGTCTATTCAAACAGGGTGGAACGATTCTGCTCTGAAGAGTCTGTTTCTTGCTGGGCTCAGTGAAAGGGTTAAAGACCTGCTAATTGCTTATCCTACACCTGAAGATTTGCAACAGGCTATGCAATTAGCTATACGGGTGGATAGGAGACTGCGTGCAAGGGTTAATGAGAGCAAATCCTCTGCTATGTCAGTTTCTGGTTATGAGAATGTGTGTACTAACAGTGGTGAACCGATGGAGATTGGATCGGTGGCACCTCGCTCTCAAGAAAAGGACCGTAGATTTTCTGAAGGCTTGTGTTTCTATTGCGGAATATCTGGTCATTTAATTAAAGACTGAGCTTCGTATGAAGAAAGAAAAAAAAAAAAAAAAAGGGCAGTCATGCCCGTATTGCCTGTTTAAATTCCAAGGGTGTATTTTTAGCTGCCTCCACTATTGCTCAGGAAAAATTAATGGAATTTCGGGTGTTTGTGGATTGTGGGTCTACTCTGAATGTAATTGATGGGGGATTCTTGGAAAGACTCAATTTAAAACCCGAACCTTTATCATCCCCCATTGCTGTGGTTTCTGTGGATGGTTCCCCTTTGAAGAATATTACTCTCACTATTAATGTTGTTCACCATGAGAATTTGGATTTGGTAGTGTTGAATAACTTGCCTTCTCCAGTAATATTGGGATTGCCCTGGTTAAAATTTCACAATCCTGTACTGGATTGGTCTACCAGTGAAATTAAATCCTGGAGCCATAAATGTTATGACAAGTGTTGTAACGGGCGTATTGCAGTTTTGGATAGGGGAGAATTGCCTGTTCCTATTCAGGATTTTTGGAGAGTTTTTTCTGAGAAGGAATCGCAGGTTTTGCCTCCCCATAGAGACTATGATTGCTCTACTGAATTTGTCCCTGGAGCGACTCTTCCTAAAAGTCGTTTATTTAACCTTACTATTCCTGAGAGGAAGGCTTTGGAGGAATACATACAGACAAGCTTGGCCGCCGGTCACATTAGGCCCTCTAAGTCTCCTGTGGCGGTTGGAATTTTTTTTGTAAAAAAAAAGGACGGCGGTTTACGTCCTTGTCTGGATTTTCGTGAGATTAACAAAATTACGGTACGCAATCCTTACCCACTGCCATTGATTCCTGATCTGTTTAACCAGTTAATGGGGGCCAAGTGGTTCTCTAAAATTGACCTTAAGGGGGCATACAATCTGTTGCGCATGAAGGAGGGTGATGAATGGAAGACTGCTTTTAACACTCCTGTGGGTCATTTTGAGAATCTGGTGATGCCTTTTGGTCTTACTAATGCTCCTGCATTTTTTCAGAATCTGATTAATGACATCCTTAGACCTTTGATCGGCAAAAATGTGGTTGTGTATTTGGATGACATTTTGATTTATTCGCCGGATCTGGAGTCTCATTGGCGGAGCGTACGTGAGGTATTACAGTTATTAATGGACAATTCGCTTTTTGCTAAGCTGGAGAAATGTGAGTTCGCTGTACAGAGAATTAGTTTTTTGGGCTACATTATCTCCAGCAAAGGTTTTGAGATGGATCCGGTTAAGGTTCAGGCTGTGCAGGAATGGCCTAGGCCTATTGGTTTGAAGTCGATACAGAGGTTTTTGGGTTTCGCCAATTACTATAGAAAATTCATAAAAAAATTTTCTAGTATTGTCAAACCTCTGACTGATCTCACCAGGAAAGGTGCTGATGCGGTTCAGTGGTCTTCTGAGGCCATTGAAGCTTTCGTGTATCTCAAGGAGAGGTTCACCTCTGCTCCCATCCTTATGCAGCCTGATGTTACTAGGCCGTTTTTGGTTGAGGTTGATGCTTCCTCTGTGGGGGTTGGCGCAGTATTGTCTCAGGATAACGGGGATGGGTTACATCCCTGTGCCTTTTTTTCAAAAAAATTTTCGGAGACTGAATTGAATTACGATATTGGTAATCGGGAATTATTGGCTATTAAACTCGCATTTGAACACTGGCGCCACTTCTTGGAAGGTGCGGAATTTCCCGTTCAGGTTCTTACGGATCATAAAAATCTGATATATCTTGATGCTGCCAAGCGCCTGAATGCCCGTCAGGCTAGGTGGGCACTGTTTTTCTCGCGGTTTAATTTCTCCGTTACTTACATCCCTGGTACTAAGAATGTTAAGGCGGATGCCTTGTCTCGCAGTTTTTCTCCCATAGTCGGTGCTGAGAAAGAGGAGAACATTTTACAAGAAGGTGTTGTGATAGCTGCTTTGGACTCCGTTTTGGAAAATGAGATTCTTAAAGCTCAGGAGAATGCCCCATCTAACACTCCTCATGGGAGGTTGTTTGTGCCTGGGACCTTTAGGAGAGATTTGTTTGTTGAGTGTCACGAATCTCGGTTGGCAGGTCATCCCGGAATCTCTGAGACCAAGAGACTGGTGGGTCGCAGTTTTTGGTGGCCTGGATGGCAGAAGGAAGTCATTAAGTGGGTGCGTCAATGTACTGTATGTGCTAGATCTAAGTCCTCACATACTCCTGCTGCGGGGTTGCTTTGTCCTTTGGAGGTTCCCAGTGCTCCTTGGACACATTTGGCTATGGACTTTATAACTGACCTTCCCCCCTCTGAGGGTTTTACTGTCATCTGGGTGGTCGTGGACCGTTTTAGCAAGATGTGTCACTTGGTTCCCTTCGTCAAACTGCCCTGCGCTAAAACTCTCGCTAAGGCCTTTGTCAAGGAAATTGTCAGACTTCATGGCGTTCCTACTGACATTGTTTCTGATAGGGGTCCTCAGTTCGTGGCTCGTTTTTGGCGTGCCTTTTGTGACAGGTTGGGAGTTCATTTGTCGTTCTCGTCCGGATATCATCCTGAATCTAATGGCCAGACAGAAAGGAAAAACCAGGATGTTGAGCAGTTCTTGCGTTGTTTTGTGGCAGACAATCAAGAGGGGTGGTCTGAGTTTCTGCCACTTGCCGAATTTGCTCTGAACAATCATACATCTTCTTCTGCTGGTTGTTCGCCTTTTTTTTGTTGTTCTGGGAGACATCCGTCGTTTGGGTCGTTCTCCAAGTTGGGATCTGCCGTGCCTGAGGAGGAGAATTTTTCCGGTGATTTGGAGAGAGTTTGGACGGATGTGCGTGGTAATCTTCAGGAGGCCAACAGAAAATCTAAAGACTACTTTGATAGGAAACGACAGGAGGTTTTGTTCGCTGTTGGTGACATGGTTTGGTTGTCCTCTAGGAATCTGCGGTTGAGGATTCCTTCTAAGAAATTGGGTCCCAAGTTTGTAGGGCCCTTTAAGGTGCTTCAGGTTGTCAACCAATCTGCGTTAGGTGGAGGTTCCTACCTCCTGGAGAATTAAATCCGGTCTTTCATGTCTCTCTGTTAAAAAAAGCTGTTGTGTCGGATGGTGACGCCTCTGCCTCTGTTCCTCCAGTGGTGGAGGACGGGGAATATGAAATTTCTCGCATCCTTAACTCTAGACGGTATAGAGGTAGTTTGCAGTATCTTGTGGCCTGGAAAGGTTTCGGACCCGAGGATAACTCTTGGGTGAGGTCGGATGATGTTTCCGCGTCCAGACTTATCAGAGCGTTTCACAGGAGATTTCCTGATAAGCCTGGTCCTAGGGGATCCGGAGGATCCTCTTAGAAGGGGGGGTACTGTCAGAACCTTGTTCTTAGGTTTTTCCTTTGCTGGTCACATGACCTTGTTGGCCTATTTAATCCTGCTCCGCCCTTCTGGCTTTGCTGGACTTCATTGTTTAACTACTTTCTAGCTAGCCTGTGCTCTGTATCTAACTCTGTTAGTTTGCTTGGTCTACGGACCTCTATGTTCTATATATTTGTTTGTTCGTCTGTCTGCTACTATTTCTGTTAGGAGGTGTCCCATTTTTCCTCCCAGTCCTTAGTACTTGTAGGGATTCCTTCCCCACATCTATAGGTCTCCGTACAGACTAGCTTAGGACTTTAGCAGGTCTGATCGCAGGATCAGGTCCCCTGTTACATCGTAGGGATTAAGCTGAGTTCTATCGTAGGGACAGATCTCTCTTTCCTTAGCTCTGGTAGCAGAACGTAACACTTACGATCTATCTCTTCCCAGTCAATGGCCACAGTCTGATCGGGGTACTCACTGTCACCGGCTCAGAGGAGGAGGATAGAGGCTTGGAATGTGGGTGATCCTCTGATGGGGTGGTAGAAGGATCCACATCAGGGTGTTGCTTGGCTTTGTTGAGAGTGAGGATTGTGACAAATTGGTTGGACAGCCATTGTCTTAGGTCATTCCCCAAAATAATAGGTGTGGGGAGGAGTCCATGAGCCCCAGTTCGACCTCTCCCTGGTCGGTCTCCCAGTCCAACTGCACACGTGCCAGAGGGATGTCCGAGTGCTGACCCCAGCCAGGAAGATGGTCACTTGGCAGCCTGGTAAATGGTGATCTGGGGGGGACAATATCTGGGCTGACTAGGGTGATGGAAGAACCAGTGTTCCGAAGTCCTCCAGACACAGGTCTCCGGCCCTGGAGACAATCTTTGGCCATGTGTCCAAGGCGCCCACACGTATACCAGTGCTGTGGGCTGCACAAATCCTGGCCCGGTTAGTAAACCTTTGTCCTGGTGGGGTTTTTGCTGGGTAGCAGGATAGTCCTGCTCGAATGGCTGGTGGCCGCTAGAGGCACTGGTTGACAGGTCTCTTGGAATCAGTGGGCATATTGAGTCTCCGGCAGGCTCGATTGGCCGACTAGTTTACAGCCAATCAGGCCTACTTGGTCTGGGATGTCGGGCTTCTGGTCAGCTACCCACTCAAGTATTTCTGTGGCCATCTTCTCCATAAGTTGCTAGAGCACAATCATGTCCCGGAGGGCAGCAGCAGAGTGACCATCGAGCCAGCGGTTGCAGCGTCAGAGTTGACTGCCAAATTCTACATAGGAGGCCCCCTGGCAAGACAAAGTCCAGACCTTGGTGCAATATCTCTCAGGGGTGATGGTAAAAAGGGCCAGCAGGGTGTCCTTAATAGTCAGTTCAGGCAGTCTAGAGGCCCAAGCGACAGGACAGCATCCTGGGCCCAGGCAGTCAAACTGGTCCACAGGTATTTAGCCCAATCAGCTGTGGGCATCTGGTGCATCAGAGTCTCAAAACTTTGCAAGTGTTCATCAACCTCGGTGATGGACTCATTAAATACTGGCACATCTCTGTAAAGGAGAAATCCTTGGTTGTGGACCATCATAGGGGTAGGAATACTGGTATTCCCAAAACTGATTCCATAACACATGTCCTCTCCCCGATTAAGGCTCCAGGACCTTATGCGACCAACAACTGCTGGATTCGAGCTGCTTGGAACTGGGTTGTTGATTCCAGACTGCCACCGGGTCCTTGCTCTGACAAACCGTTTAATTTCTCTGGGTCAACCTCGGCGGGTTTTCGTCATCCTCCATGTTCTGGCATCCCAACAGATAAATTCCTGGATCAAATCTGACCGAGTGTCGGTGGCCCGGTATTCAATCTGTCGAAGCTGGCACAGCAACTGTAGTTGCAGTTTCTGGTTGCGGTTATACATCCCCTCCGGTCATCTTCCCAAGTCCGAGCTGGTGGGGCTGGACATGGTAGCATCCGAAACCTGCTGTGTATGCGTCATCTATGGTCTGCTGCGTCTGTCTATATGCCTCCCTGGTTGTGGAGCCCTGGACGGTGTCTACGAACACCAGTCTCCTGCAGCTCCCCCGAATCCGCCGGGCTGAGTAGTATCCCACCGCTGACACCAAGTGTGGAGACCCGAGGATCAGTGGATGCTCTCATCCGCTGGCCCGGCTGTATTTAGAAAGACAGCATGGACCAGGGCTCATACCACTGAACACCCGCTCTCCTTCCCTGTGGGCATAATACTACTCAGACAACACAGGGTGAGGGCACCGCACTCGGTCATCCAATAAAGTATTACTGAACAGTCAACAATATATAGAACTTCCCAGCAAGCATGCAAGATGATGCAAGTAGAGAGTCTCACCCTTCCGCTGGCTCACTGGGATTAGTACCTCCACGACGTGGGGCATTCAGGCCGCAGGGGGCTGACGCAGGCCCAGCGCACCCGCAGGGGGCTGACGCAGGCCCAGCGCACCCGCAGGGGCTGACGCAATCCGTAATCAGCAGGTATTCCACAAGTTAGCATAGAAAAGCGGCACCGGAGAATCGGACATGAAACAATGGCTCGTGTCCCTTGACTAAAAAAAGGAATAGCCCTAACACCCATCGCCTGCATTTACCCCCGACACTGCCCCTCCACCCACCCCGGTCATCTGCATACACCCCCCACCAACGCCCCTACACCCCCCGCTCGTCTGCATACACCCCCCCACCACCGCCCCTACACCCCCGTCGTCTGCATACACCCCCCAACAATGCCCCTACACCCCCGTCGTCTGCATACACCCCCCACCAACGCCCCTACACCCCCCGTCGTCTGCATACATCCCCCCCAACAATGCCCCTACACCCCCGTCGTCTGCATACACCCCCCCGTCTGCATACACCCCCCCAACGCCCCTACACCCCTGTTGTCTGCATATACCCCCCCCCCACCCAACAACGCCCCTACAACCAGACATCCACAAATTAAATTAATTTTATGCAATACCAACACAAAGTGGCAAGTAGGTGTGAACTGTATGAAGACAGAGCTGTGAATCAGAGGGAAGAGGCGGGGATTGAGGGAAACCAAGCAGGTGGGAAGGTATTTCAATGTTTGGCTGCGCCTGTACTTTGTTTTAAGAGTCATTCTGTACTGATAAGAGCCCCGGCATCATACGGTCCCCTCCGTCACGCAGCCCCCCCCCCCCCCCCCCCCCGGCATCATACGGTCCCCTCCGTCACGCAGCTCCCCCCACCCCCCCCCGGCATCATACGGTCCCCCTCCGTCACGCAGCTCCCCCCCCCCCCGGCATCATACGGTCCCCCTCCGTCACGCAGCTCCCCCCCCCCCACCGGCATCATACGGTCCCCTCCGTCACGCAGCTCCACCCCCCCCCCCCGGCATCATACGGTCCCCTCCGTCACGCAGCTTTCCCCCCCCCCCCCGGCATCATACGGTCCCTCCGTCACGCAGCTTCCCCCCCCCCCCGGCATCATACGGTCCCCTCCGTCACGCAGCTCCCCCGGCATCATACGGTCCCCTCAGTCACGCAGCTCCCCCCCCCCCCCCCGGCATCATACGGTCCCTCAGTCACGCAGCTCCCCCCCCCCCCCCCCCCGGCATCATATGGTCCCCCCCGTCGCGGGGCCACCCCTCGGCATCATACGATCCCCCCGCACCGGAGCCCCCTCCGGCATCATACGGTCCCCCCGTACCGGAGCGCCCCCCCCCCCCCCCCCCCAGCACAAACGGTCCCCCCGTAACGGAGCCCCCCCCGGCATCATACGGTCCCCCCGTACCGGAGCCCCCCCCGGCATCATACAGGTTCACAGCTGAACAGCGGAGACCCCTGAGGGGATCGATGAGGAGAGACGGATTTACCTTCCAGTCAGCGTCGGCTGCAGAGAGAAAGGAGTCCGCGGATTCCTGCAGTCAGAAGAGAAACAACCGAGATCACAGAAAACCAAAGGAAATGTGCAATATCTGGACAGAAAAAAGGGAGCAGGCGAGGCGGCGGAGGGGCGAGGCCGGGGCAGCTAGGCCGGGGCGAGGCCGGAGCAGCTAGGCCGGGGCGAGGCCGGAGCAGCTAGGCCCGGGCGAGGCCGGAGCAGCTAGGCCCGGGCGAGGCCGGAGCAGCTAGGCCCGGGCGAGGCCGGAGCAGCTAGGCCCGGGCGAGGCCGGAGCAGCTAGGCCCGGGCGAGGCCGGAGCAGCTAGGCCCGGGCGAGGCCGGAGCAGCTAGGCCCGGGCGAGGCCGGAGCAGCTAGGCCCGGGCGAGGCCGGAGCAGCTAGGCCCGGGCGGCGGAGGAGCGAGGCCGGAGCAGCTAGGCCGGGGCGGCGGAGGGAGCAGGCCAGGGCGGCGGAGGGGCGAGGCCGGGAGCAGCTAGGCCGGGGGGGGCGAGGCCGGGAGCAGCTAGGCGGGGGGGGGGGGGGAGGCGAGGCCGGGAGCAGCTAAGCGGGGGGGGGCGAGGCCGGGAGCAGCTAGGCCGGGGGGGGGCGAGGCCGGGAGCAGCTAGGCCGTGGGGGGGGGCGAGGCCGGGAGCAGCTAGGCCGGGGGGGGGCGAGGCCGGGAGCAGCTAGGCCGGGGGGGGGGGCGAGGCCGGGAGCAGCTAGGCCGGGGGGGGGGCGAGGCCGGGAGCAGCTAGGCCGGGGGGGGGGCGAGGCCGGGAGCAGCTAGGCCGGGGGGGCGAGGCCGGGAGCAGCTAGGCCGGGGGGGGGCGAGGCCGGGAGCAGCTAGGCCGGGGGGGGGCGAGGCCGGGAGCAGCTAGGCCGGGGGGGGGCGAGGCCGGGAGCAGCTAGGCCGGGGGGGGGCGAGGCCGGGAGCAGCTAGGCCGGGGGGGGGCGAGGCCGGGAGCAGCTAGGCCGGGGGGGGGCGAGGCCGGGAGCAGCTAGGCCGGGGGGGGGGCGAGGCCGGGAGCAGCTAGGCCGGGGGGGCGGAGGGGACGAGGCCGGGGCGGTGGGAGATATGTGATCTGGTGTAGTTTGGTCTGTGAAGGCATCTGGTGGGGACACTGAGGTCGGGGTCCTTTGTAGCATTTGGGGCGGCGGCCCCCTGAGCGCTCGGCGTGTGATATGGGTGCAGGTGAGAACCGGTGCAGCAGCAGCGGTGGGCGACACTCACCATCTCGGTGTCCTGTCCTCTCAGTAGAGGCTTCTCTTCAGGAAACCGGAGTTCACTCATTCCAGAAAGGCCGAATTCTGGCAGCAGCAGCGAACCTGAAAATCATCAGATCTGGTGACACTTCTGTCCCAGCTCCTGCAGGCAGCGCCGGCGAAATAACCACCACGGCCCACTGTGCATGAACGGAGGACTCCCCCCCCCCCCCACCCCACCCGGGCCGAGCCAGGAATGGGGGTGCTCACCCCCCCCCCCCCCCCAGCAAGGAATGGGGGCTATCCCCCCCCCCGCCGGGGCCGAGCCAGGAAGGAGGTGTTGGCCATTCAGCGTTATCGCGGTGGTGTGAGAGCAGTGACCGGGGGGCGCAGGCTGCTGACTCAGCTCCATGTCATCACCAGAAGTGTCAGATAAGTGAGTGGAGCCGGTGCCGGCGTCATCAGCATCATCAACAGCATCTGCAGGGACCACCGCTCTCTACACAGCCCATCCCGGACCACCACAGGCGCCGCACACTCACCTCTCTCCTCCCCGTGCCACAGGGAGAGCAGGGAGGAAAACATCTCCGGCAGCCGCAGCATCAGTACTCCACCCCCCACATCCAGAGCCAGGACTCCTCCTCACCGGCACATCCCCCAGCACCCAGCCAGCCAGAGGCACCGGACCACTACCCCTAAATATCCCACATCAGCCCCCGGACCACTACCCCTAATATCCCACATCAGCCCCCGGACCACTACCCCAAATATCCCACATCAGCCCCCGGACCACTACCCCAAATATCCCACATCAGCCCCCGGACCACTACCCCAAATATCCCACAGCAGCCACAAGACCACTACCCCCAATACCCCACATCAGCCCCCGGACCACTACCCCCAATGTCCCCACATCAGCCACAGGACCACTACCCCCAATATCCCCTCATCAGCCACAAGACCACTACCCCCAATGTCTCCACTTCAGCCCCAGGACCACTACCCCCAATATCTCCACTTCAGCCCCAGGACCACTACCCCCAAATCGGCCCCACATCAGCCCCAGGACCACTACCCCCAATATCCCCACATCAGCCACCGGACCACTACCCCCAATATCCCCACATCAGCCACGGGACCACTACCCCCAATATCCCCACATCAGCCACGG
Organism: Phyllobates terribilis; assembly: GCF_046119375.1. Taxonomy (NCBI): domain Eukaryota; kingdom Metazoa; phylum Chordata; class Amphibia; order Anura; family Dendrobatidae; genus Phyllobates; species Phyllobates terribilis. The sequence goes on along the minus strand of NW_027364499.1, from coordinate 100,644 downwards.
GACCACTACCCCCAATATCCCCACATCAGCCACGGGACCACTACCCCCAATATCTCCACATCAGCCCCCGGACCACTACCCCAAATATCCCCACATCAGCCACCGGACCACTACCCCAAATATCCCCACATCAGCCACCGGACCACTGCCCCAAATATCCCCACATCAGCCCCCGGACCACTCCCCCAAATATCCCCACATCAGCCCCCGGACCACTCCCCCAATATCCCCACATCAGCCCCCGGACCACTCCCCCCAATATCCCCACATCAGCCCCCGGACCACTCCCCCCAATATCCCCACATCAGCCCCCGGACCACTCCCCCCAATATCCCCACATCAGCCCCCGGACCACTCCCCCCAATATCCCCACATCAGCCCCCGGACCACTACCCCCAATATCCCCACATCAGCCCCCGGACCACTCCCCCCCAATATCCCCACATCAACCACCGGACCACTACCCCAAATATCCCCACATCAACCACCGGACCACTACCCCAAATATCCCCACATCAACCACCGGACCACTCCCCCCAATATCCCCACATCAGCCCCTGGACCACTCCCCCCAATATCCCCACATCAGCCCCCGGACCACTCCCCCCCAATATCCCCACATCAACCACCGGACCACTACCCCAAATATCCCCACATCAGCCCCAGGACCACTCCCCCCAATATCCCATCAGCCCCCGGACCACTACCCCCAATATCCCCACATCAGCCCCCGGACCACTACCCCCAATATCCCATCAGCCACAGGACCACTACCCCCAATATCCCATCAGCCACAGGACCACTACCCCCAATATCCCATCAGCCACAGGACCACTACCCCCAATATCCCATCAGCCACAGGACCACTACCCCAAATACCCCCACATCAGCCACAGGACCACTACCCCCAATATCCCATCAGCCACAGGACCACTACCCCCAATATCCCCACATCAGCCACAGGACCACTACCCCCAATATCCCCACATCAGCCCCCGGACCACTACCCCCAATATCCCATCAGCCACAGGACCACTACCCCCAATATCCCATCAGCCACAGGACCACTACCCCCAATATCCCATCAGCCCCCGGACCACTACCCCAAATACCCCCACATCAGCCCCCGGACCACTACCCCAAATACCCCCACATCAGCCCCCGGACCACTACCACTGGTTTCCTCCCTGTATCCCGGTTGCTGTGACGTCACTAGTCTCTCCATCAGCAGACACCGGCTCCTGAATAATCACAGCCGAGACCAGAACCGGAGAAATAACGGCCCCGAGGACCGGGCACAGCCCGCACTCACCGCCCCCCGACACCGACCACAGCCCGCACTCACCGCCCCCCGACACCGGCCACAGCCCGCACTCACCGCCCCCCGACACCGACCACAGCCCGCACTCACCGCCCCCCGACACCGACCATAGCCCGCACTCACCGCCCCCCGACACAGCCCGCACTCACCGCCCCCCGACACCGACCACAGCCCGCACTCACCGCCCCCCGACACAGCCCGCACTCACCGCCCCCCGACACCGACCACAGCCCGCACTCACCGCCCCCCGACACCGACCACAGCCCGCACTCACCGCCCCCCGACACCGACCACAGCCCGCACTCACCGCCCCCCGACACAGCCCGCACTCACCGCCCCCCGACACAGCCCGCACTCACCGCCCCCCGACACCGACCACAGCCCGCACTCACCGCCCCCCGACACAGCCCGCACTCACCGCCCCCCGACACAGCCCGCACTCACCGCCCCCCGACACAGCCCGCACTCACCGCCCCCCGACACCGACCACAGCCCGCACTCACCGCCCCCCGACACAGCCCGCACTCACCGCCCCCCGACACAGCCCGCACTCACCGCCCCCCGACACCGGCCACAGCCCGCACTCACCGCCCCCCGACACCGACCACAGCCCGCACTCACCGCCCCCCGACACAGCCCGCACTCACCGCCCCCCGACACCGACCACAGCCCGCACTCACCGCCCCCCGACACCGACCACAGCCCGCACTCACCGCCCCCCGACACAGCCCGCACTCACCGCCCCCCGACACCGACCACAGCCCGCACTCACCGCCCCCCGACACAGCCCGCACTCACCGCCCCCCGACACCGACCACAGCCCGCACTCACCGCCCCCCGACACCGACCACAGCCCGCACTCACCGCCCCCCGACACAGCCCGCACTCACCGCCCCCCGACACAGCCCGCACTCACCGCTCCGGTGTCTCCTTCTCACACCGCGGCCTCCGAGAGATGCGCAGAACCGACAGTCAGGGGGCGGAGCCGCCGCGCTGAAATACTCTGTGCTGCGGGGACTCTGCGCCTCCACCGTTGACAATATAATACTATATACAGGGGGAGATAACACACAGGTATATACTATATACAGGAGAGATAACACACAGGTATATACTATATACAGGGGAGATAACACACAGGTATATACTATATACAGGAGAGATAACACACAGGTATATACTATATACAGGAGAGATAACACACAGGTATATACTATACACAGGGGGAGATAACACACAGGTATATACTATATACAGGGGGAGATAATACACAGGTATATACTATATACAGGAGAGATAACACACAGGTATATACTATATACAGGGGAGATAACACACAGGTATATACTATATACAGGGGAGATAACACACAGGTATATACTATATACAGGAGGAGATAACACACAGGTATATACTATATACAGGAGGAGATAACACACAGGTATATACTATATACAGGAGGAGATAACACACAGGTATATACTATATACAGGAGGAGATAACACACAGGTATATACTATATACAGGAGAGATAACACAGGTATATACTATATACAGGAGGAGATAACACACAGGTATATACTATATACAGGAGGAGATAACACACAGGTATATACTATATACAGGGGGAGATAACACACAGGTATATACTATATACAGGAGGAGATAACACACAGGTATATACTATATACAGGGGAGATAACACAGGTATATACTATATACAGGAGGAGATAACACACAGGTATATACTATATACAGGAGGAGATAACACACAGGTATATACTATATACAGGGGGAGATAACACACAGGTATATACTATATACAGGAGAGATAACACACAGGTATATACTATATACAGGGGGAGATAACACACAGGTATATACTATATACAGGAGGAGATAACACACAGGTATATACTATATACAGGGGGAGATAACACACAGGTATATACTATATACAGGAGAGATAACACAGGAATATACTATATACAGGGAGAGATAACACACAGGTATATACTATATACAGGAGAGATAACACACAGGTATATACTATATACAGGGGGAGATAACACACAGGTATATACTATATACAGGAGGAGATAACACACAGGTATATACTATATACAGGAGAGATAACACATGTATATACTATATACAGGAGGAGATAACACACAGGTATATACTATATACAGGAGGAGATAACACACAGGTATATACTATATACAGGGGGAGATAACACACAGGTATATACTATATACAGGGGGAGATAACACACAGGTATATACTATATACAGGGGGAGATAACACACAGGTATATACTATATACAGGGGAGATAACACAGGTATATACTATATACAGGGGGGATAACACACAGGTATATACTATATACAGGAGGAGAAAACACACAGGTATATACTATATACAGGGGGAGATAACACACAGGTATATACTATATACAGGAGGAGAAAACACACAGGTATATACTATATACAGGGGGAGATAACACACAGGTATATACTATATACAGGGGGGATAACACACAGGTATATACTATATACAGGGGGAGATAACACACAGGTATATACTATATACAGGGGGAGATAACACAGGTATATACTATATACAGGGGGAGATAACACAGGTATATACTATATACAGGAGGAGATAACACACAGGTATATACTATATACAGGGGGGATAACACACAGGTATATACAGGGGGAGATAACACAGGTATATACTATATACAGGGGGAGATAACACAGGTATATACTATATACAGGGGGAGATAACACAGGTATATACTATATACAGGGGGGATAACACACAGGTATATACTATATACAGGAGGAGATAACACACAGGTATATACTATATACAGGAGGAGATAACACACAGGTATATACTATATACAGGAGGAGATAACACACAGGTATATACTATATACAGGAGAGATAACACACAGGTATATACTATATACAGGGGGAGATAACACACAGGTATATACTATATACAGGAGAGATAACACACAGGTATATACTATATACAGGGGGAGATAACACACAGGTATATACTATATACAGGAGGAGATAACACACAGGTATATACTATATACAGGAGAGATAACACAGGTATATACTATATACAGGAGGAGATAACACACAGGTATATACTATATACAGGGGGAGATAACACACAGGTATATACTATATACAGGAGAGATAACACACAGGTATATACTATATACAGGGGGAGATAACACACAGGTATATACTATATACAGGGGGAGATAACACACAGGTATATACTATATACAGGAGGAGATAACACACAGGTATATACTATATACAGGAGAGATAACACACAGGTATATACTATATACAGGAGAGATAACACACAGGTATATACTATATACAGGGGGAGATAACACACAGGTATATACTATATACAGGAGAGATAACACACAGGTATAATACTATATACAGAGGGAGATAACACACAGGTATATACTATATACAGGGGGAGATAACACACAGGTATATACTATATACAGGGGGAGATAACACACAGGTATATACTATATACAGGGGGAGATAACACACAGGTATATACTATATACAGGAGGAGATAACACACAGGTATATACTATATACAGGAGGAGATAACACACAGGTATATACTATATACAGGAGGAGATAACACACAGGTATATACTATATACAGGAGGAGATAACACACAGGTATATACTATATACAGGGGAGATAACACACAGGTATATACTATATACAGGGGAGATAACACACAGGTATATACTATATACAGGAGGAGATAACACACAGGTATATACTATATACAGGAGGAGATAACACACAGGTATATACTATATACAGGAGGAGATAACACACAGGTATATACTATATACAGGAGGAGATAACACACAGGTATATACTATATACAGGGGGAGATAACACACAGGTATATACTATATACAGGAGGAGATAACACACAGGTATATACTATATACAGGAGGAGATAACACACAGGTATATACTATATACAGGGGGAGATAACACACAGGTATATACTATATACAGGAGAGATAACACACAGGTATATACTATATACAGGAGAGATAACACACAGGTATATACTATATACAGGAGAGATAACACACAGGTATATACTATATACAGGAGGAGATAACACACAGGTATATACTATATACAGGGGGAGATAACACCCAGGTATATACTATATACAGGAGGAGATAACACCCAGGTATATACTATATACAGGAGAGATAACACACAGGTATATACTATATACAGGAGAGATAACACACAGGTATATACTATATACAGGAGGAGATAACACCCAGGTATATACTATATACAGGGGGAGATAACACCCAGGTATATACTATATACAGGAGAGATAACACACAGGTATATACTATATACAGGAGAGATAACACACAGGTATATACTATATACAGGAGGAGATAACACACAGGTATATACTATATACAGGGGGAGATAACACACAGGTATATACTATATACAGGAGAGATAACACACAGGTATATACTATATACAGGGGAGATAACACACAGGTATATACTATATACAGGAGGAGATAACACACAGGTATATACTATATACAGGGGGAGATAACACACAGGTATATACTATATACAGGAGGAGATAACACACAGGTATATACTATATACAGGAGGAGATAACACACAGGTATATACTATATACAGGGGGAGATAACACCCAGGTATATACTATATACAGGGGGAGATAACACCCAGGTATATACTATATACAGGGGAGATAACACCCAGGTATATACTATATACAGGGGGAGATAACACCCAGGTATATACTATATACAGGGGGAGATAACACCCAGGTATATACTATATACAGGAGGAGATAACACACAGGTATATACTATATACAGGAGGAGATAACACACAGGTATATACTATATACAGGAGAGATAACACACAGGTATATACTATATACAGGAGGAGATAACACACAGGTATATACTATATACAGGAGGAGATAACACACAGGTATATACTATATACAGGAGGAGATAACACACAGGTATATACTATATACAGGAGAGATAACACACAGGTATATACTATATACAGGAGGAGATAACACACAGGTATATACTATATACAGGAGAGATAACACACAGGTATATACTATATACAGGAGGAGATAACACACAGGTATATACTATATACAGGGGGAGATAACACACAGGTATATACTATATACAGGGGGAGATAACACACAGGTATATACTATATACAGGGGGAGATAACACACAGGTATATACTATATACAGGGGGAGATAACACACAGGTGTATACTATATATAGGAGGAGATAACACCCAGGTATATACTATATACAGGGGAGATAACACCCAGGTATATACTATATACAGGAGGAGATAACACACAGGTATATACCATATACAGGGGGAGATAACACCCAGGTATATACTATATACAGGGGGAGATAACACCCAGGTATATACTATATACAGGAGGAGATAACACACAGGTATATACTATATACAGGGGGAGATAACACACAGGTATATACTATATACAGGGGGAGATAACACACAGGTATATACTATATACAGGGGAGATAACACAGGTATATACTATATACAGGGGGAGATAACACAGGTATATACTATATACAGGGGAGATAACACACAGGTATATACTATATACAGGGGAGATAACACAGGTATATACTATATACAGGGGGAGATAACAAACAGGTATATACTATATACAGGGGGGATAACACAGGTATATACTATATACAGGGGAGATAACACACAGGTATATACTATATACAGGAGGAGATAACACACAGGTATATACTATATACAGGAGAGATAACACACAGGTATATACTATATACAGGGGGAGATAACAAACAGGTATATACTATATACAGGGGGATAACACACAGGTATATACTATATACAGGGGGGATAACACACCGGTATATACTATATACAGGAGGAGATAACACACAGGTATATACTATATACAGGAGAGATAACACACAGGTATATACAGGGGGAGATAACACACAGGTATATACTATATACAGGGGGAGATAACACAGGTATATACTATATACAGGGGGAGATAACACACAGGTATATACTATATACAGGGGGAGATAACACACAGGTATATACTATATACAGGGGGAGATAACACACAGGTATATACTATATACAGGAGGAGATAACACACAGGTATATACTATATACAGGGGAGATAACACCCAGGTATATACTATATACAGGAGGAGATAACACACAGGTATATACTATATACAGGAGGAGATAACACACAGGTATATACTATATACAGGGGGAGATAACACCCAGGTATATACTATATACAGGGGGAGATAACACCCAGGTATATACTATATACAGGAGGAGATAACACACAGGTATATACTATATACAGGGGGAGATAACACACAGGTATATACTATATACAGGGGGATAACACACAGGTATATACTATATACAGGGGAGATAACACAGGTATATACTATATACAGGGGGAGATAACACGTATATACTATATACAGGGGAGATAACACAGGTATATACTATATACAGGGGGGATAACACACCGGTATATACTATATACAGGGGGGATAACACACCGGTATATACTATATACAGGGGGAGATAACACACAGGTATATACTATATACAGGGGGAGATAACACACAGGTATATACTATATACAGGAGGAGATAACACACAGGTATATACTATATACAGGGGAGATAACACACAGGTATATACTATATACAGGAGAGATAACACACCGGTATATACTATATACAGGGGAGATAACACACAGGTATATACTATATACAGGGGGAGATAACACACAGGTATATACAGGGGAGGATAACACACAGGTATATACAGGGGAGATAACACACAGGTATATACTATATACAGGGGGGATAACACACAGGTATATACTATATACAGGGGAGATAACACACCGGTATATACTATATACAGGGGAGATAACACACAGGTATATACTATATACAGGGGGAGATAACACACAGGTATATACAGGGGAGGATAACACACAGGTATATACTATATACAGGGGAGATAACACACAGGTATATACTATATACAGGGGGAGATAACACACAGGTATATACTATATACAGGGGGAGATAACACACAGGTATATACTATATACAGGAGGAGATAACACACAGGTATATACTATATACAGGGGGAGAGAACACACAGGTATATACTATATACAGGAGGAGATAACACAGGTATATACTATATACAGGGGGAGAGAACACACAGGTATATACTATATACAGGGGGAGAGAACACACAGGTATATACTATATACAGGGGGAGAGAACACACAGGTATATACTATATACAGGGGGAGAGAACACACAGGTATATACTATATACAGGGGGAGAGAACACACAGGTATATACTATATACAGGGGGAGAGAACACACAGGTATATACTATATACAGGGGGAGAGAACACACAGGTATATACTATATACAGGGGGAGAGAACACACAGGTATATACTATATACAGGGGGAGAGAACACACAGGTATATACTATATACAGGGGGAGAGAACACACAGGTATATACTATATACAGGGGGAGAGAACACACAGGTATATACTATATACAGGAGGAGATAATACACAGGTATATACTATATACAGGGGAGATAACACAGGTATATACTATATACAGGGGGAGATAACACACAGGTATATACTATATACAGGGGAGATAACACACAGGTATATACAGGAGGAGATAACACACAGGTATATACTATATACAGGAGGAGATAACACACAGGTATATACTATATACAGGAGGAGATAACACACAGGTATATACTATATACAGGAGGAGATAACACACAGGTATATACTATATACAGGAGGAGATAACACACAGGTATATACTATATACAGGAGGAGATAACACACAGGTATATACAGGAGGAGATAACACACAGGTATATACTATATACAGGAGAGATAACACAGGTATATACTATATACAGGGGAGATAACACACAGGTATATACTATATACAGGGGGAGAGAACACACAGGTATATACTATATACAGGGGGAGATAACACACAGGTATATACTATATACAGGGGGGATAACACAGGTATATACTATATACAGGGGGGATAACACAGGTATATACTATATACAGGGGGGATAACACAGGTATATACTATATACAGGGGGGATAACACAGGTATATACTATATACAGGAGATAACACACAGGTATATACTATATACAGGGGGAGATAACACACAGGTATATACTATATACAGGGGGAGATAACACACAGGTATATAGTATATACAGGGGGAGATAACACACAGGTATATACTATATACAGGAGGAGATAACACACAGGTATATACTATATACAGGGGGAGATAAAGACAGGTATATACTATATACAGGGGGAGAGAACACAGGTATATACTATATACAGGGGGAGATAACACACAGGTATATACTATATACAGGGGAGATAACACACAGGTATATACTATATACAGGGGGAGATAACACACAGGTATATACTATATACAGGAGGAGATAACACACAGGTATATACTATATACAGGAGGAGATAACACACAGGTATATACTATATACAGGAGAGATAACACATAGGTATATACAGGAGGAGATAACACACAGGTATATACTATATACAGGGGAGATAACACACAGGTATATACAGGAGGAGATAATACACAGGTATATACTATATACAGGAGAGATAACACAGGTATATACTATATACAGGGGGAGATAACACACAGGTATATACAGGGGGAGATAACACACAGGTATATACTATATACAGGGGGAGATAACACACAGGTATATACTATATACAGAGGGAGATAACACACAGGTATATACTATATACAGGGGGGATAACAGGTATATACTATATACAGGAGAGATAACACACAGGTATATACTATATACAGGGGGAGATAACACACAGGTATATACTATATACAGGGGGGATAACACAGGTATATACTATATACAGGGGGAGATAACACACAGGTATATAATATATACAGGAGGAGATAACACACAGGTATATACTATATACAGGGGGAGATAACACACAGGTATATACTATATACAGGGGGAGATAACACACAGGTATATACTATATACAGGGGGAGATAACACACAGGTATATACTATATACAGGGGGAGATAACACACAGGTATATACTATATACAGGGGGAGATAACACACAGGTATATACTATATACAGGGGGAGATAACACACGGGTATATACTATATACAGGAGGAGATAACACAGGTGTATACTATATACAGGGGAGATAACACACAGGTATATACTATATACAAGAGGAGATAACACACAGGTATATACTATATACAGGGGGAGATAACACACAGGTATATACTATATACAGGGGGAGATAACACACAGGTATATACTATATACAGGAGGAGATAACACACAGATATATACTATATACAGGGGGAGATAACACACAGGTATATACTATATACAGGGGGGATAACACACAGGTATATACTATATACAGGAGAGATAACACAGGTATATACTATATACAGGAGAGATAACACAGGTATATACTATATACAGGAGAGATAACGGATAACACACAGGTATATACTATATACAGGAGAGATAACACAGGTATATACTATATACAGGAGAGATAACACAGGTATATACTATATACAGGAGAGATAACACAGGTATATACTATATACAGGAGAGATAACACAGGTATATACTATATACAGGGGGAGATAACACAGGTATATACTATATACAGGAGAGATAACACACAGGTATATACTATATACAGGAGGAGATAACACAGGTATATACTATATACAGGGGGAGATAACACAGGTATATACTATATGCAGGAGAGATAACACACAGGTATATACTATATACAGGGGGAGATAACACACAGGTATATACAGGGGGAGATAACACACAGGTATATACAGGGGGAGATAACACACAGGTATATACTATATACAGGGGGGATAACACAGGTATATACAGGGGGGATAACACACAGGTATATACTATATACAGGGGGGATAACACAGGTATATACAGGGGGAGATAACACACAGGTATATACAGGGGGAGATAACACACAGGTATATACTATATACAGGGGGGATAACACACAGGTATATACTATATAGAGGGGGGATAACACAGGTATATACAGGGGGAGATAACAGGTATATACTATATACAGGAGGAGATAACACACAGGTATATACTATATACAGGGGGAGATAACACACAGGTATATACTATATACAGGGGGAGATAACACAGGTATATACTATATACAGGAGGAGATAACACAGGTATATACTAAATACAGGGGAGATAACACACAGGTATATACTATATACAGGGGGAGATAACACACAGGTATATACTATATACAGGAGAGATAACACAGGTATATACTATATACAGGAGGAGATAACACACAGGTATATACAGGGGAGAGATAACACACAGGTATATACTATATACAGGGGGAGATAACACACAGGTATATACTATATACAGGGGGAGATAACACACAGGTATATACTATATACAGGAGGAGATAATACACAGGTATATACTATATACAGGGGGAGATAACACACAGGTGTATACTATATACAGGAGGAGATAACACAGGTATATACTATATACAGGAGAGATAACACACAGGTGTATACTATATAAAGGGGGAGATAACACACAGGTATATACTATATACAAGAGGAGATAACACACAGGTATATACTATATACAGGGGGAGATAACACACAGGTATATACTATATACAGGAGGAGATAACACACAGATATATACTATATACAGGGGGAGATAACACAGATATATACTATATACAGGGGGAGATAACACAGGTATATACTATATACAGGAGAGATAACACACAGGTATATACTATATACAGGAGGAGATAACACACAGGTATATACTATATACAGGAGGAGATAACACACAGGTATATACTATATACAGGAGGAGATAACACACAGGTATATACTATATACAGGAGGAGATAACACACAGGTATATACTATATACAGGGGGAGATAACACACAGGTATATACTATATACAGAGGGAGATAACACACAGGTATATACTATATACAGGGGGAGATAACACACAGGTATATACTATATACAGGGGGAGATAACACACAGGTATATACTATATACAGGAGGAGATAACACACAGGTATATACTATATACAGGGGGAGATAACACAGGAATATACAGGGGGAGATAACACACAGGTATATACTATATACAGGGGGAGATAACACAGGAATATACAGGGGGAGATAACACAGGTATATACTATATACAGGGGGGATAACACAGGTATATACAGGGGGAGATAACACACAGGTATATACTATATACAGGGGGGATAACACACAGGTATATACAGGGGGAGATAACACACAGGTATATACTATATACAGGGGGGATAACACAGGTATATACAGGGGGAGATAACACACAGGTATATACTATATACAGGGGGGATAACACACAGGTATATACTATATACAGGAGGAGATAACACACAGGTATATACTATATACAGGGGGAGATAACACACAGGTATATACTATATACAGGGGGAGATAACACACAGGTATATACTATATACAGGGGGAGATAACACACAGGTATATACTATATACAGGGGGAGATAACACACAGGTATATACTATATACAGGAGGAGATAACACACAGGTATATACTATATACAGGGGGAGATAACACACGGGTGTATACTATATACAGGAGGAGATAACACAGGTATATACTATATACAGGAGAGATAACACACAGGTGTATACTATATACAGGGGGAGATAACACACAGGTATATACTATATACAGGGGGGATAACACAGGTATATACAGGGGGGATAACACACAGGTATATACAGGGGGAGATAACACACAGGTATATACAGGGGGAGATAACACACAGGTATATACTATATACAGGAGGAGATAACACACAGGTATATACTATATACAGGGGGAGATAACACACAGGTATATACTATATACAGGGGGAGATAACACACAGGTATATACTATATACAGGAGGAGATAACACACAGATATATACTATATACAGGGGGAGATAACACACAGGTATATACTATATACAGGGGGAGATAACACACAGCTATATACTATATACAGGAGAGATAACACAGGTATATACTATATACAGGAGAGATAACACAGGTATATACTATATACAGGGGGAGATAACACAGATATATACTATATACAGGGGGAGATAACACAGATACATACTATATACAGGGGGAGATAACACAGATATATACTATATACAGGAGAGATAACACACAGGTATATACTATATACAGGAGGAGATAACACACAGGTATATACTATATACAGGAGGAGATAACACACAGGTATATACTATATACAGGAGGAGATAACACACAGGTATATACTATATACAGGGGGGATAACACAGGTATATACAGGGGGGATAACACACAGGTATATACAGGGGGAGATAACACACAGGTATATACAGGGGGAGATAACACACAGGTATATACTATATACAGGGGGGATAACACAGGTATATACAGGGGGGATAACACACAGGTATATACAGGGGGAGATAACACACAGGTATATACAGGGGGAGATAACACACAGGTATATACTATATACAGGGGGAGATAACACACAGGTATATACTATATACAGAGGGAGATAACACACAGGTATATACTATATAGAGGGGGGGATAACACAGGTATATACAGGGGGAGATAACAGGTATATACTATATACAGGAGGAGATAACACACAGGTATATACTATATACAGGGGGAGATAACACACAGGTATATACTATATACAGGGGGAGATAACACAGGTATATACTATATACAGGAGGAGATAACAGGTATATACTATATACAGGGGAGATAACACACAGGTATATACTATATACAGGGGGAGATAACACAGGTATATACTATATACAGGGGAGATAACACACAGGTATATACTATATACAGGAGGAGATAACACACAGGTATATACTATATACAGGAGAGATAACACACAGGTATATACTATATACAGAGGGAGATAACACACAGGTATATACAGGGGGGAGATAACACACAGGTATATACTATATACAGGGGGAGATAACACACAGGTATATACTATATACAGGGGGAGATAACACACAGGTATATACTATATACAGGAGGAGATAACACACAGGTATATACTATATACAGGGGGAGATAACACACAGGTGTATACTATATACAGGAGGAGATAACACAGGTATATACTATATACAGGAGAGATAACACACAGGTGTATACTATATACAGGGGGAGATAACACACAGGTATATACTATATACAAGAGGAGATAACACACAGGTATATACTATATACAGGGGGAGATAACACACAGGTATATACTATATACAGGGGGAGATAACACACAGGTATATACTATATACAGGAGGAGATAACACACAGGTATATACTATATACAGGAGGAGATAACACACAGGTATATACTATATACAGGAGGAGATAACACACAGGTATATACTATATACAGGGGGGATAACACAGGTATATACAGGGGGGATAACACACAGGTATATACAGGGGGAGATAACACACAGGTATATACTATATACAGGGGGGATAACACACAGGTATATACTATATAGAGGGGGGATAACACAGGTATATACAGGGGGAGATAACAGGTATATACTATATACAGGAGGAGATAACAGGTATATACTATATACAGGGGAGATAACACACAGGTATATACTATATACAGGAGGAGATAACACACAGGTATATACTATATACAGGAGGAGATAACACACAGGTATATACTATATACAGGGGGGATAACACAGGTATATACAGGGGGAGATAACACACAGGTATATACTATATACAGGGGGAGATAACACAGGTATATACTATATACAGGAGGAGATAACAGGTATATACTATATACAGGGGAGATAACACACAGGTATATACTATATACAGGAGGAGATAACACACAGGTATATACTATATACAGGAGGAGATAACACACAGGTATATACTATATACAGGGGGGATAACACACAGGTATATACAGGGGGAGATAACACACAGATATATACTATATACAGGGGGGATAACACAGGTATATACAGGGGGAGATAACACACAGGTATATACTATATACAGGGGGGATAACACACAGGTATATACTATATACAGGAGGAGATAACACACAGGTATATACTATATACAGGGGGAGATAACAGGTATATACTATATACAGAGGGGATAACACACAGGTATATACTATATACAGGGGGAGATAACACACAGGTATATACTATATACAGGGGGAGATAACACACAGGTATATACTATATACAGGGGGAGATAACACACAGGTATATACTATATACAGGGGGAGATAACACACAGGTATATACTATATACAGGGGGAGATAACACACAGGTATATACTATATACAGGGGGAGATAACACACAGGTATATACTATATACAGGAGGAGATAACACACAGGTATATACTATATACAGGAGAGATAACACAGGTATATACTATATACAGGAGAGATAACACAGGTATATACTATATACAGGGGGAGATAACACAGATATATACTATATACAGGGGGAGATAACACAGATACATACTATATACAGGGGGAGATAACACAGATATATACTATATACAGGAGAGATAACACACAGGTATATACTATATACAGGAGGAGATAACACACAGGTATATACTATATACAGGAGGAGATAACACACAGGTATATACTATATACAGGAGGAGATAACACACAGGTATATACTATATACAGGGGGGATAACACAGGTATATACAGGGGGGATAACACACAGGTATATACAGGGGGAGATAACACACAGGTATATACAGGGGGAGATAACACACAGGTATATACTATATACAGAGGGAGATAACACACAGGTATATACTATATAGAGGGGGGGATAACACAGGTATATACATGGGGAGATAACAGGTATATACTATATACAGGAGGAGATAACACACAGGTATATACTATATACAGGGGGAGATAACACACAGGTATATACTATATACAGGGGGAGATAACACAGGTATATACTATATACAGGAGGAGATAACAGGTATATACTATATACAGGGGAGATAACACACAGGTATATACTATATACAGGAGGAGATAACACAGGTATATACTATATACAGGAGAGATAACACACAGGTATATACTATATACAGGAGGAGATAACACACAGGTATATACAGGGGGGAGATAACACACAGGTATATACTATATACAGGAGGAGATAACACACAGGTATATACTATATACAGGGGGAGATAACACACAGGTGTATACTATATACAGGAGGAGATAACACAGGTATATACTATATACAGGAGAGATAACACACAGGTGTATACTATATACAGGGGGAGATAACACACAGGTATATACTATATACAAGAGGAGATAACACACAGGTATATACTATATACAGGGGGAGATAACACACAGGTATATACTATATACAGGAGGAGATAACACACAGGTATATACTATATACAGGGGGAGATAACACACAGGTGTATACTATATACAGGAGGAGATAACACAGGTATATACTATATACAGGAGAGATAACACACAGGTGTATACTATATACAGGGGGAGATAACACACAGGTATATACTATATACAAGAGGAGATAACACACAGGTATATACTATATACAGGGGGAGATAACACACAGGTATATACTATATACAGGAGGAGATAACACACAGGTATATACTATATACAGGAGGAGATAACACACAGGTATATACTATATACAGGAGGAGATAACACACAGGTATATACTATATACAGGGGGGATAACACAGGTATATACAGGGGGGATAACACACAGGTATATACAGGGGGAGATAACACACAGGTATATACAGGGGGAGATAACACACAGGTATATACTATATACAGGGGGGATAACACACAGGTATATACTATATAGAGGGGGGATAACACAGGTATATACAGGGGGAGATAACAGGTATATACTATATACAGGAGGAGATAACACACAGGTATATACTATATACAGGGGGAGATAACACACAGGTATATACTATATACAGGGGGAGATAACACAGGTATATACTATATACAGGAGGAGATAACAGGTATATACTATATACAGGGGAGATAACACACAGGTATATACTATATACAGGAGGAGATAACACACAGGTATATACTATATACAGGAGGAGATAACACAGGAATATACAGGGGGAGATAACACACAGGTATATACTATATACAGGGGGGATAACACAGGTATATACAGGGGGAGATAACACACAGGTATATACTATATACAGGAGGAGATAACACACAGGTATATACTATATACAGGGGGAGATAACACAGGAATATACAGGGGGAGATAACACACAGGTATATACAGGGGGAGATAACACACAGGTATATACTATATACAGGAGGAGATAACACACAGGTATATACTATATACAGGAGAGATAACACACAGGTGTATACTATATACAGGGGGAGATAACACACAGGTATATACTATATACAAGAGGAGATAACACACAGGTATATACTATATACAGGGGGAGATAACACACAGGTATATACTATATACAGGAGAGATAACACAGGTATATACTATATACAGGGGGAGATAACACAGGAATATACAGGGGGAGATAACACAGGTATATACTATATACAGGAGGAGATAACACACAGGTATATACTATATACAGGGGGAGATAACACACAGGTATATACTATATACAGGAGGAGATAACACACAGGTATATACTATATACAGGAGGAGATAACAGGTATATACTATATACAGGGGAGATAACACACAGGTATATACTATATACAGGAGGAGATAACACACAGGTATATACTATATACAGGGGGAGATAACACAGGAATATACAGGGGGAGATAACACACAGGTATATACTATATACAGGGGGGATAACACAGGTATATACAGGGGGAGATAACACACAGGTATATACTATATACAGGAGGAGATAACACACAGGTATATACTATATACAGGGGGAGATAACACAGGAATATACAGGGGGAGATAACACACAGGTATATACAGGGGGAGATAACACACAGGTATATACTATATACAGGAGGAGATAACACACAGGTATATACTATATACAGGAGAGATAACACACAGGTGTATACTATATACAGGGGGAGATAACACACAGGTATATACTATATACAAGAGGAGATAACACACAGGTATATACTATATACAGGGGGAGATAACACACAGGTATATACTATATACAGGAGAGATAACACAGGTATATACTATATACAGGGGGAGATAACACAGGAATATACAGGGGGAGATAACACAGGTATATACTATATACAGGAGGAGATAACACACAGGTATATACTATATACAGGGGGAGATAACACACAGGTATATACTATATACAGGAGGAGATAACACAGGTATATACTATATACAGGAGAGATAACACACAGGTGTATACTATATACAGGAGGAGATAACACACAGGTATATACTATATACAAGAGGAGATAACACACAGGTATATACTATATACAGGGGGAGATAACACACAGGTATATACTATATACAGGAGGAGATAACACACAGATAGATACTATATACAGGAGGAGATAACACACAGGTATATACTATATACAGGGGGAGATAACACAGGAATATACAGGGGGAGATAACACAGGTATATACTATATACAGGAGGAGATAACACAGGTATATACTATATACAGGGGGGATAACACACAGGTATATACTATATACAGGGGAGATAACACACAGGTATATACTATATACAGGGGGAGATAACACACAGGTATATACTATATACAGGAGGAGATAACACACAGGTATATACAGGGGGGAGATAACACACAGGTATATACTATATACAGGGGGGATAACACACAGGTATATACTATATACTGGAGGAGATAACACACAGGTATATACAGGGGGGAGATAACACACAGGTATATACTATATACAGGGGGGATAACACACAGGTATATACTATATACAGGGGGAGAGAACACAGGTATATACTATATACAGGAGGAGATAACACACAGGTATATACTATATACAGGAGAGATAACACACAGGTATATACTATATACAGGGGAGATAACACACAGGTATATACTATATACAGGGGGAGTTAACACACAGATATATACTATATACAGGAGGAGATAACACACAGATATATACTATATACAGGGGAGATAACACACAGGTATATACAGGAGGAGATAACACACAGGTATATACTATATACAGGGGAGATAACACACAGGTATATACTATATACAGGAGGAGATAACACACAGGTATATACTATATACAGGGGGAGATAACACACAGGTATATACAGGGGGAGATAACACAGGTATATACTATATACAGGGGGAGATAACACACAGGTATATACTATATACAGAGGGAGATAACACACAGGTATATACTATATACAGGGGGGATAACACAGGTATATACTATATACAGGAGGAGATAACACAGGTATATACTATATACAGGGGAGATAACACACAGGTATATACTATATACAGGGGAGATAACACACAGGTATATACTATATACAGGGGGAGATAACACACAGGTATATACTATATACAGGGGGAGATAACACACAGGTATATACTATATACAGGGGGAGATAACACACAGGTATATACTATATACAGGGGGAGATAACACACAGGTATATACTATATACAGGAGAGATAACACACAGGTATATACTATATACAGGGGGAGATAACACAGGTATATACTATATACAGGAGAGATAACACACGTATATACTATATACAGGAGAGATAACACACAGGTATATACTATATACAGAGGGAGATAACACACAGGTATATACTATATACAGGAGAGATAACACACAGGTATATACTATATACAGGGGGAGATAACACAGGTATATACTATATACAGGAGAGATAACACACAGGTATATACTATATACAGGGGGAGAAAACACACAGGTATATACTATATACAGGGGGAGATAACACACAGGTATATACTATATACAGGGGGAGATAACACACAGGTATATACTATATACAGGGGGAGATAACACACAGGTATATACTATATACAGGGGGAGATAACACACAGGTATATACTATATACAGGAGGAGATAACACACAGGTATATACTATATACAGGAGGAGATAACAGGTGTATACTATATACAAGGGAGATAACACACAGGTATATACTATATACAAGAGGAGATAACACACAGGTATATACTATATACAGGGGGAGATAACACACAGGTATAAACTATATACAAGAGGAGATAACACACAGGTATATACTATATACATGGGGAGATAACACACAGGTATATACTATATACAGGGGGAGATAACACACAGGTATATACAGGGGGAGATAACACACAGGTATATACTATATACAGGGGGAGATAACACACAGGTATATACTATATACAGGGGGGATAACACAGGTATATACTATATAGAGGGGGAGATAACACACAGGTATATACTATATACAGGGGGAGATAACACACAGGTATATACTATATACAGGGGAGATAACACACAGGTATATACTATATACAGGAGAGATAACACAGATATATACTATATACAGGGGGGATAACACACAGGTATATACAGGGGGAGATAACACACAGGTATATACAGGGGGAGATAACACACAGGTATATACTATATACAGGGGGAGATAACACACAGGTATATACTATATACAGGGGGGATAACACAGGTATATACTATATACAGGAGGAGATAACACACAGGTATATACTATATACAGGGGGAGATAACACACAGGTATATACTATATACAGGAGAGATAACACAGATATATACTATATACAGGGGGGATAACACACAGGTATATACAGGGGGAGATAACACACAGGTATATACTATATACAGGGGGGATAACACACAGGTATATACTATATACAGGGGGGATAACACAGGTATATACTATATACAGGGGGAGATAACACAGGTATATACTATACACAGAGGGGATAACACACAGGTATATACTATATACAGGGGGAGATAACACAGGTATATACTATATACAGGAGGAGATAACAGGTATATAGTATATACAGGGGAGATAACACACAGGTATATACTATATACATGGGGAGATAACACACAGGTATATACTATATACAGGGGAGATAACACACAGGTATATACTATATACAGGAGGAGATAACACACAGGTATATACTATATACAGGAGAGATAACACACAGGTATATACTATATACAGGAGGAGATAACACACAGGTATATACAGGGGGGAGATAACACACAGGTATATACTATATACAGGGGAGATAACACACAGGTATATACTATATACAGGAGGAGATAACACACAGGTATATACAGGGGGGAGATAACACACAGGTATATACTATATACAGGGGAGATAACACAGAGGTATATATTATATACAGGGGGGATAACACACAGGTATATACTATATACAGGAGAGATAACACAGGTATATACTATATACAGGAGAGATAACACAGGTATATACTATATACAGGGGGAGATAACACACAGGTATATACTATATACAGGGGGAGATAACACACAGGTATATACTATATACAGGGGGGGATAACACACAGGTATATACTATATACAGGGGGGGATAACACAGGTATATACTATATACAGGAGAGATAACACAGGTATATACTATATACAGGGGGAGATAACACACAGGTATATACTATATACAGGGGGAGATAACACACAGGTATATACTATATACAGGAGGAGATAACACACAGATATATACTATATACAGGAGGAGATAACAGGTGTATACTATATACAGGGGAGATAACACACAGGTATATACTATATACAAGAGGAGATAACACACAGGTATATACTATATACAGGGGGAGATAACACACAGGTATATACTATATACAAGAGGAGATAACACACAGGTATATACTATATACAGGGGGAGATAACACACAGGTATATACTATATACAGGGGGAGATAACACACAGGTATATACTATATACAGGGGAGATAACACACAGGTATATACTATATACAGGAGGAGATAACACACAGATATATACTATATACAGGGGGAGATAACACACAGGTATATACTATATACAGGGGGAGATAACACACAGGTATATACTATATACAGGAGAGATAACACAGATATATACTATATACAGGGGGAGATAACACAGATTTATACTATATACAGGGGGAGATAACACACAGGTATATACTATATACAGGAGAGATAACACAGGTATATACTATATACAGGAGAGATAACACACAGGTATATACTATATACAGGGGGAGATAACACACAGGTATATACTATATACAGGGGAGATAACACACAGGTATATACTATATACAGGGGGGATAACACACAGGTGTATACTATATACAGGAGGAGATAACACAGGTATATACTATATACAGGAGGAGATAACACAGGTATATACTATATACAGGAGGAGATAACACACAGGTATATACTATATACAGGGGAAGATAACACAGGAATATACAGGGGGAGATAACACACAGGTATATACAGGGGGAGATAACACACAGGTATATACTATATACAGGGGAAGATAACACAGGAATATACAGGGGAAGATAACACAGGTATATACAGGGGGAGATAACACACAGGTATATACAGGGGAGATAACACACAGGTATATACTATATACAGGGGGGATAACACACAGGTATATACTATATACAGAGGGGATAACACAGGAATATACAGGGGGAGATAACACAGGTATATACTATATACAGGGGAAGATAACACAGGAATATACAGGGGAAGATAACACACAGGTATATACAGGGGGAGATAACACACAGGTATATACTATATACAGGGGGGATAACACAGGTATATACTATATACAGAGGGGATAACACACAGGTATATACTATATACAGGGGGAGATAACACAGGAATATACAGGGGGAGATAACACAGGTATATACTATATACAGGAGGAGATAACAGGTATATACTATATACATGGGGAGATAACACACAGGTATATACTATATACAGGGGAGATAACACACAGGTATATACTATATACAGGAGGAGATAACACACAGGTATATACTATATACAGGAGAGATAACACACAGGTATATACTATATACAGGAGGAGATAACACACAGGTATATACTATATACAGGGGGAGATAACAGGTATATACTATATACAGGGGGAGATAACACAGGTATATACTATATACAGGAGAGATAACACAGAGATATATATTATATACAGGGGGGATAACACACAGGTATATACTATATACAGGAGAGATAACACAGGTATATACTATATACAGGGGGAGATAACACACAGGTATATACAGGGGGAGATAACACACAGGTATATACTATATACAGGGGGGGATAACACACAGGTATATACTATATACAGGGGGAGATAACACACAGGTATATACTATATACAGGGGGAGATAACACACAGGTATATACTATATACAGGGGGAGATAACACACAGGTGTATACTATATACAGGAGAGATAACACACAGGTGTATACTATATACAGGGGGAGATAACACACAGGTATATACTATATACAAGAGGAGATAACACACAGGTGTATACTATATACAGGAGAGATAACACACAGGTATATACTATATACAGGGGGAGATAACACAGGTATATACAGGGGGAGATAACACAGGTATATACTATATACAGAGGGGATAACACACAGGTATATACTATATACAGGGGGAGATAACACAGGAATATACAGGGGGAGATAACACAGGTATATACTATATACAGGGGAGATAACACACAGGTATATACTATATACAGGGGAGATAACACACAGGTATATACTATATACAGGAGGAGATAACACACAGGTATATACTATATACAGGGGGAGATAACACACAGGTATATACTATATACAGGGGGAGATAACACACAGGTATATACTATATACAGGGGGAGATAACACACAGGTATATACTATATACAGGGGGAGATAACACACAGGTATATACTATATACAGGGGGAGATAACACACAGGTATATACTATATACAGGGGGAGATAACACACAGGTATATACTATATACAGGGGGAGATAACACACAGGTGTATACTATATACAGGGGGAGATAACACACAGGTATATACTATATACAGGGGGAGATAACACAGGAATATACAGGGGGAGATAACACAGGTATATACAGGGGGAGATAACAGATATATACTATATACAGGGGGAGATAACACAGGTATATACTATATACAGGAGAGATAACACAGGTATATACTATATACAGGAGGAGATAACACACAGGTATATACTATATACAGGAGAGATAACACACAGGTATATACTATATACAGGGGGAGATAACACACAGGTATATACTATATACAGGAGGAGATAACACACAGATAGATACTATATACAGGGGGAGATAACACACGTATATACTATATACAGGGGGAGATAACACAGGAATATACAGGGGGAGATAACACAGGTATATACTATATACAGGAGGAGATAACACAGGTATATACTATATACAGGGGGAGATAACACACAGGTATATACTATATACAGGAGGAGATAACACACAGGTATATACTATATACAGGGGGAGATAACACAGGAATATACAGGGGGAGATAACACAGGTATATACAGGGGGAGATAACAGATATATACTATATACAGGGGGAGATAACACAGGTATATACTATATACAGGAGAGATAACACAGGTATATACTATATACAGGAGGAGATAACACACAGGTATATACTATATACAGGAGAGATAACACACAGGTATATACTATATACAGGGGGAGATAACACACAGGTATATACTATATACAGGAGGAGATAACACACAGATAGATACTATATACAGGGGGAGATAACACAGGAATATACAGGGGGAGATAACACAGGTATATACAGGGGGAGATAACAGATATATACTATATACAGGGGGAGATAACACAGGTATATACTATATACAGGAGAGATAACACAGGTATATACTATATACAGGAGGAGATAACACACAGGTATATACTATATACAGGAGGAGATAACACACAGGTATATACTATATACAGGGGGGATAACACACAGGTATATACAGGGGGAGATAACACACAGGTATATACTATATACAGGGGGGATAACACAGGTATATACAGGGGGAGATAACACAGGTATATACTATATACAGGGGGAGATAACACACAGGTATATACTATATACAGGAGGAGATAACACACAGGTATATACAGGGGGGAGATAACACACAGGTATATACTATATACAGGGGGAGATAACACACAGGTATATACTATATACAGGGGGAGATAACACACAGGTATATACTATATACAGGAGGAGATAACACACAGGTATATACTATATACAGGAGGAGATAACACACAGGTATATACTATATACAGGGGAGATAACACACAGGTATATACTATATACAGGAGGAGATAACACACAGGTATATACTATATACAGGGGGAGATAACACACAGGTATATACTATATACAGGGGGAGATAACACACAGGTATATACTATATACAGGGGGAGATAACACAGGTATATACTATATACAGGAGGAGATAACACACAGGTATATACAGGGGAGATAACACACAGGTATATACTATATACAGGAGGAGATAACACACAGGTATATACTATATACAGGGGGA
This sequence comes from Phyllobates terribilis, assembly GCF_046119375.1. Taxonomy (NCBI): domain Eukaryota; kingdom Metazoa; phylum Chordata; class Amphibia; order Anura; family Dendrobatidae; genus Phyllobates; species Phyllobates terribilis. The sequence continues at coordinate 73,946 of NW_027364499.1, read as the reverse complement.
GATAACACACAGGTATATACTATATACAGGGGGAGATAACACAGGTATATACTATATACAGGGGGAGATAACACAGGTATATACTATATACAGGGGGAGATAACACAGGTATATACTATATACAGGGGAGATAACACACAGGTATATACTATATACAGGGGGAGATAACACACAGGTATATACTATATACAGGAGAGATAACACACAGGTATATACTATATACAGGAGGAGATAACACACAGGTATATACTATATACAGGGGAGGATAACACACAGGTATATACTATATACAGGAGAGATAACACACAGGTATATACTATATACAGGGGAGATAACACACAGGTATATACTATATACAGGAGGAGATAACACACAGGTATATACTATATACAGGAGGAGATAACACACAGGTATATACTATATACAGGAGGAGATAACACACAGGTATATACTATATACAGGGGGGATAACACACAGGTATATACTATATACAGGAGAGATAACACACAGGTATATACTATATACAGGGGGAGATAACACACAGGTATATACTATATAGAGGGGGAGATAACACACAGGTATATACTATATACAGGGGGAGATAACACACAGGTATATACAGGGGGAGATAACACACAGGTATATACTATATACAGGGGGGATAACACACAGGTATATACTATATACAGGAGAGATAACACAGGTATATACTATATACAGGAGAGATAACACAGGTATATACTATATACAGGAGGAGATAACACACAGGTATATACAGGGGGGATAACACACAGGTATATACTATATACAGGAGGAGATAACACACAGGTATATACTATATACAGGGGGAGATAACACAGGTATATACTATATACAGGGGGGATAACACACAGGTATATACTATATACAGGGGGGGATAACACAGGTATATACTATATACAGGGGGGATAACACACAGGTATATGCTATATACAGGAGAGATAACACACAGGTATATACTATATACAGGAGAGATAACACACAGGTATATACTATATACAGGAGAGATAACAGGTATATACTATATGCAGGAGAGATAACACAGGTATATACTATATACAGGAGGAGATAACACACAGGTATATACTATATACAGGAGGAGATAACACACAGGTATATACTATATACAGGAGGAGATAACACACAGGTATATACTATATACAGGGGGAGATAACACACAGGTATATACTATATACAGGAGGAGATAACAGGTATATACTATATACAGGAGAGATAACACACAGGTATATACTATATACAGGAGGAGATAACACACAGGTATATACTATATACAGGGGGAGATAACACGTATATACTATATACAGGGGGAGATAACACACAGGTATATACTATATACAGGAGGAGATAACACACAGGTATATACTATATACAGGGGGAGATAACACACAGGTATATACTATATACAGGGGGAGATAACACACAGGTATATACTATATACAGAGGAAGAGAACACACAGGTATATACTATATACAGGGGGAGAGAACACACAGGTATATACTATATACAGGGGGAGAGAACACACAGGTATATACTATATACAGGGGGAGATAACACACAGGTATATACTATATACAGAGGAAGAGAACACACAGGTATATACTATATACAGGGGGAGAGAACACACAGGTATATACTATATACAGGGGGAGAGAACACACAGGTATATACTATATACAGGGGGAGAGAACACACAGGTATATACTATATACAGGGGGAGATAACACACAGGTATATACTATATACAGGGGGAGATAACACACAGGTATATACTATATACAGGGGGAGATAACACACAGGTATATACTATATACAGGGGGAGATAACAAACAGGTATATACTATATACAGGGGGAGATAACACACAGGTATATACTATATACAGGGGGAGATAACACACAGGTATATACTATATACAGGGGGAGATAACACACAGGTATATACTATATACAGGGGGAGATAACACACAGGTATATACTATATACAGGGGGAGATAACACACAGGTATATACTATATACAGGGGGAGATAACACAGGTATATACTATATACAGGGGGAGAGAACACACAGGTATATACTATATACAGGGGGAGATAACACAGGTATATACTATATACAGAGGGGATAACACACAGGTATATACTATATACAGGGGGAGATAACACAGGTATATACTATATACAGGAGGAGATAACACACAGGTATATACTATATACAGGGGGAGATAACACACAGGTATATACTATATACAGGGGGAGATAACACACAGGTATATACTATACACAGGGGGAGATAACACACAGGTATATACTATATACAGGGGGAGAGAACACAGGTATATACTATATACAGGGGGAGAGAACACACAGGTATATACTATATACAGGGGGAGATAACAGGTATATACTATATACAGGAGAGATAACACAGAGATATTTATTATATACAGGGGGGATAACACACAGGTATATACTATATACAGGAGAGATAACACAGGTATATACTATATACAGGAGAGATAACAGGTATATACTATATACAGGAGAGATAACACAGGTATATACTATATACAGGGGGAGATAACACAGGTATATACAGGGGGAGATAACACAGGTATATACTATATACAGGGGGAGATAACTCAGGTATATACTATATACAGGGGGAGATAACACACAGGTATATACTATATACAGGGGGAGATGACACACAGGTATATACTATATACAGGGGGAGATAACACACAGGTATATACTATATACAGGGGGAGATAACACACAGGTATATACTATATACAGGGGGAGATAACACAGGTATATACTATATACAGGGGGAGAGAACACACAGGTATATACTATATACATGAGAGATAACACAGGTATATACTATATACAGGAGAGATAACACACAGGTATATACTATATACAGGAGGAGATAACACACAGGTATATACAGGAGAGATAACACAGGTATATACTATATACAGGGGAGATAACACACAGGTATATACTATATACAGGGGGAGATAACACACAGGTATATACTATATACAGGGGGAGATAACACACAGGTATATACTATATACAGGAGAGATAACACAGGAATATACTATATACAGGAGGAGATAACACACAGGTATATACTATATACAGGAGGAGATAACACACAGGTATATACTATATACAGGAGAGATAACACAGGAATATACTATATACAGGAGGAGATAACACACAGGTATATACTATATACAGGAGGAGATAACACAAAGGTATATACTATATACAGGGGAGATAACACACAGGTATATACTATATACAGGAGGAGATAACACACAGGTATATACTATATACAGGGGGGAGATAACACACAGGTATATACTATATACAGGAGGAGATAACACACAGGTATATACTATATACAGGAGGAGATAACACACAGGTATATACTATATACAGGAGGACATAACACACAGGTATATACTATATACAGGAGGAGATAACACACAGGTATATACTATATACAGGAGAGATAACACAGGAATATACTATATACAGGAGGAGATAACACACAGGTATATACTATATACAGGGGGAGATAACACACAGGTATATACTATATACAGGGGGGAGATAACACACAGGTATATACTATATACAGGAGGAGATAACACACAGGTATATACTATATACAGGGGGGAGATAACACACAGGTATATACTATATACAGGAGAGATAACACAGGAATATATATACAGGAGGAGATAACACACAGGTATATACTATATACAGGGGGAGATAACACACAGGTATATACTATATACAGGGGGGATAACACACAGGTATATACTATATACAGGGGAGATAACACACAGGTATATACTATATACAGGAGGAGATAACACACAGGTATATACTATATACAGGAGGAGATAACACACAGGTATACACTATATACAGGGGGAGATAACACACAGGTATATACTATATACAGGGGGAGATAACAGGTATATACTATATACAGGGGGAGATAACACAGGTATATACTATATACAGGAGAGATAACACAGAGGTATATATTATATACAGGGGGGATAACACACAGGTATATACTATATACAGGAGAGATAACACAGGTATATACTATATACAGGAGAGATAACACACAGGTATATACTATATACAGGAGAGATAACACAGGTATATACTATATACAGGAGAGATAACACAGGTATATACTATATACAGGAGAGATAACACAGGTATATACTATATACAGGAGAGATAACACACAGGTATATACTATATACAGGAGGAGATAACACCCAGGTATATACTATATACAGGAGAGATAACACACAGGTATATACTATATACAGGGGGAGATAACACACAGGTATATACTATATACAGGGGGAGATAACACACAGGTATATACTATATACAGGGGGAGATAACACACAGGTATATACTATATACAGGAGGAGATAACACACAGGTATATACTATATACAGGAGGAGATAACACACAGGTATATACTATATACAGGGGGAGATAACACACAGGTATATACTATATACAGGGGAGATAACACACAGGTATATACTATATACAGGGGGAGATAACACACAGGTATATACTATGTACAGGAGGAGATAACACACAGGTATATACTATATACAGGGGGAGATAACACACAGGTATATACTATATACAGGGGGGATAACACACAGGTATATACTATATACAGGAGGAGATAACACACAGGTATATACTATATACAGGGGGAGAGAACACACAGGTATATACTATATACAGGAGAGATAACACAGGTATATACTATATACAGGAGGAGATAACACACAGGTATATACTATATACAGGGGGAGAGAACACACAGGTATATACTATATACAGGGGGAGATAACACACAGGTATATACAGGGGAGATAACACACAGGTATATACTATATACAGGGGGAGATAACACACAGGTATATACTATATACAGGAGAGATAACACACAGGTATGTACTATATACAGGGGGGATAACACACAGGTATATACAGGAGAGATAACACACAGGTATATACTATATACAGGGGGAGATAACACACAGGTATATACAGGGGAGATAACACACAGGTATATACTATATACAGGGGGAGATAACACACAGGTATATACTATATACAGGGGGAGATAACACACAGGTATATACTATATACAGGGGGGATAACACACAGGTATATACTATATACAGGAGAGATAGCACACAGGTATGTACTATATACAGGGGGGATAACACACAGGTATATACAGGAGAGATAACACACAGGTATATACTATATACAGGGGGAGATAACACACAGGTATATACTATATACAGGGGAGATAACACACAGGTATATAATATATACAGGGGGAGATAACACACAGGTATATACTATATACAGGGGGAGATAACACACAGGTATATAATATATACAGGGGGAGATAACACACAGGTATATACTATATACAGGGGGAGATAACACACAGGTATATACTATATACAGGGGGAGATAACACACAGGTATATAATATATACAGGGGGAGATAACACACAGGTATATACTATATACAGGGGGAGATAACACAGGTATATACTATATACAGGGGGAGATAACACACAGGTATATACTATATACAGGGGGGATAACACAGGTATATACTATATACAGGGGGGATAACACACAGGTATATACAGGGGAGATAACACACAGGTATATACTATATACAGGAGAGATAACACACAGGTATATACTATATACAGGAGAGATAACACACAGGTATATACTATATACAGGGGGAGATAACACACAGGTGTATACTATATACAGGGGGAGATAACACACAGGTATATACTATATACAGGGGGAGATAACACACAGGTATATACTATATACAGGGGGAGATAACACACAGATATATATACTATATACAGGAGAGATAACACACAGGTATATACTATATACAGGGGGAGATAACACACAGGTATATACTATATACAGGGGGAGATAACACACAGGTATATACTATATACAGGGGGAGATAACACACAGGTATATACTATATACAGGAGAGATAACACACAGGTATATACTATATACAGGGGGAGATAACACACAGATATATACTATATACAGGGGAGATAACACACAGGTATATACTATATACAGGGGAGATAACACACAGGTATATACTATATACAGGAGAGATAACACACAGGTATATACTATATACAGGGGGAGATAACACACAGGTATATACTATATACAGGGGGAGATAACACACAGGTATATACTATATACAGGGGAGATAACACACAGGTATATACTATATACAGGGGGAGATAACACACAGGTATATACTATATACAGGAGAGATAACACACAGGTATATACTATATACAGGGGAGATAACACACAGGTATATACATGAGAGATAACACACAGGTATATACTATATACAGGGGGAGATAACACACAGGTATATACAGGGGAGATAACACACAGGTATATACTATATACAGGAGAGATAACACACAGGTATATACTATATACAGGAGAGATAACACACAGGTATATACTATATACAGGGGGAGATAACACACAGGTGTATACTATATACAGGGGGAGATAACACACAGGTATATACTATATACAGGGGGAGATAACACACAGGTATATACTATATACAGGGGGAGATAACACACAGATATATACTATATACAGGAGAGATAACACACAGGTATATACTATATACAGGGGGAGATAACACACAGGTATATACTATATACAGGAGAGATAACACACAGGTATATACTATATACAGGGGAGATAACACACAGGTATATACTATATACAGGGGGAGATAACACACAGGTATATACAGGAGAGATAACACACAGGTATATACTATATACAGGGGAAGATAACACACAGGTATATACTATATACAGGGGGGATAACACACAGGTATATACTATATACAGGAGGAGATAACACAGGTATATACTATATACAGGAGAGATAACACAGGTATATACTATATATAGGAGAGATAATACACAGGTATATACTATATACAGGGGGGATAACACACAGGTATATACTATATACAGGAGGAGATAACACACAGGTATATACTATATACAGGAGAGATAACACACAGGTATATACTATATACAGGAGGAGATAACACACAGGTATATACTATATACAGGAGAGATAACACACAGGTATATACTATATACAGGGGAGATAACACACAGGTATATACTATATACAGGGGGAGATAACACACAGGTATATACTATATACAGGGGGAGATAACACACAGGTATATACTATATACAGGGGGAGATAACAGGTATATACTATATACAGGGGGGATAACACAGGTATATACTATATACAGGGGAGATAACACACAGGTATATACTATATACAGGGGAAGATAACACACAGGTATATACTATATACAGGGGAAGATAACACACAGGTATATACTATATACAGGAGGAGATAACACACAGGTATATACTATATACAGGGGGGATAACACACAGGAATATACTATATACAGGGGGGATAACACACAGGTATATACTATATACAGGAGGAGATAACACACAGGTATATACTATATACAGGGGAAGATAACACACAGGTATATACTATATACAGGAGGAGATAACACACAGGTATATACTATATACAGGAGAGATAACACACAGGTATATACTATATACAGGGGAGATAACACACAGGTATATACTATATACAGGGGGAGATAACACACAGGTATATACTATATACAGGGGGAGATAACACACAGGTATATACTATATACAGGAGAGATAACACACAGGTATATACTATATACAGGAGGAGATAACACACAGGTATATACTATATACAGGGGGAGATAACACACAGGTATATACTATATACAGGAGAGATAACACACAGGTATATACTATATACAGGAGGAGATAATACACAGGTATATACTATATACAGGGGGGATAACACACAGGTATATACTATATACAGGAGGAGATAACACACAGGTATATACTATATACAGGAGAGATAACACACAGGTATATACTATATACAGGGGAGATAACACACAGGTATATACTATATACAGGGGGAGATAACACACAGGTATATACTATATACAGGGGGAGATAACACACAGGTATATACTATATACAGGGGGAGATAACAGGTATATACTATATACAGGGGGGATAACACAGGTATATACTATATACAGGGGAGATAACACACAGGTATATACTATATACAGGGGAAGATAACACACAGGTATATACTATATACAGGGGAAGATAACACACAGGTATATACTATATACAGGAGGAGATAACACACAGGTATATACTATATACAGGGGGGATAACACACAGGTATATACTATATACAGGGGGGATAACACACAGGTATATACTATATACAGGAGGAGATAACACACAGGTATATACTATATACAGGGGAGATAACACACAGGTATATACTATATACAGGAGGAGATAACACACAGGTATATACTATATACAGGGGGAGATAACACGTATATACTATATACAGGGGGAGATAACACACAGGTATATACTATATACAGGGGGGATAACACACAGGTATATACTATATACAGGAGGAGATAACACACAGTTATATACTATATATAGGAGAGATAACACAGGTATATACTATATACAGGGGGGATAACACACAGGTATATACTATATACAGGAGGAGATAACACACAGGTATATACTATATACAGGAGAGATAACACACAGGTATATACTATATACAGGGGGAGATAACACACAGGTATATACTATATACAGGGGGAGATAACACACAGGTATATACTATATACAGGGGAGATAACACACAGGTATATACTATATATAGGAGAGATAACACACAGGTATATACTATATACAGGGGAGATAACACACAGGTATATACTATATACAGGGGGAGATAACACACAGGTACATACTATATACAGGGGGAGATAACACACAGGTATATACTATATACAGGGGAGATAACACACAGGTATATACTATATACAGGGGAGTTAACAGGAATATACAGGGGGAGATAACACACAGGTATATACTATATACAGGGGGAGATAACACACAGGTATATACTATATACAGGAGGAGATAACACACAGGTATATACTATATACAGGGGAGATAACACACAGGTATATACTATATACAGGGGGAGATAACACACAGGTATATACTATATACAGGGGAGATAACACACAGGTATATACTATATACAGGGGGAGATAACACACAGGTATATACAGGGGAGATAACACACAGGTATATACTATATACAGGAGGAGATAACACACAGGTATATACTATATACAGGGGGAGATAACACACAGGTATATACTATATACAGGGGGAGATAACATACAGGTATATACTATATACAGGGGGAGATAACACACAGGTATATACAGGGGAGATAACACACAGGTATATACTATATACAGGAGGAGATAACACACAGGTATATACTATATACAGGGGGAGATAACACACAGGTATATACTATATACAGGGGAGTTAACAGGAATATACAGGGGGAGATAACACACAGGTATATACTATATACAGGGGGAGATAACACACAGGTATATACTATATACAGGAGGAGATAACACACAGGTATATACTATATACAGGGGAGATAACACACAGGTATATACTATATACAGGAGGAGATAACACACAGGTATATACTATATACAGGGGGAGATAACACACAGGTATATACTATATACAGGGGGGATAACACACAGGTATATACTATATACAGGGGGGATAACACAGGTATATACTATATACAGGGGGGATAACACACAGGTATATACTATATACAGGAGGAGATAACACACAGGTATATACTATATACAGGGGAGATAACACACAAGTATATACTATATACAGGAGGAGATAACACACAGGTATATACTATATACAGGAGAGATAACACACAGGTATATACTATATACAGGGGGAGATAACACACAGGTATATACTATATACAGGAGAGAAAACACACAGGTATATACTATATACAGGAGAGATAACACACAGGTATATACTATATACAGGGGAGATAACACACAGGTATATACTATATACAGGGGGAGATAACACACAGGTATATACTATATACAGGAGAGATAACACAGGTATATACTATATACAGGAGAGATAACACAGGTATATACTATATACAGGAGAGATAGCACAGGTATATACTATATACAGGAGAGATAACAGGTATATACTATATACAGGAGAGATAGCACAGGTATATACTATATACAGGAGAGATAACACAGGTATATACTATATACAGGGGGAGATAACACACAGGTATATACTATATACAGTGGAGATAACACACAGGTATATACTATATACAGGAGAGATAGCACAGGTATATACTATATACAGGAGGAGATAACACAGGTATATACTATATACAGGGGAGATAACACACAGGTATATACTATATACAGGGGAGATAACACACAGGTATATACTATATACAGGGGAGATAACACAGGTATATACTATATACAGGGGGGATAACACACAGGTATATACTATATACAGGGGGGATAACACACAGGTATATACTATATACAGGGGGGATAACACACAGGTATATACTATATACAGGGGGAGATAACACACAGGTATATACTATATACAGGGGAGATAACACACAGGTATATACTATATACAGGGGGAGATAACACACAGGTATATACTATGTACAGGAGGAGATAACACACAGGTATATACTATATACAGGGGGAGATAACACACAGGTATATACTATATACAGGAGAGATAACACAGGTATATACTATATACAGGAGGAGATAACACACAGGTATATACTATATACAGGGGGAGAGAACACACAGGTATATACTATATACAGGGGGAGATAACACACAGGTATATACAGGGGAGATAACACACAGGTATATACTATATACAGGGGGAGATAACACACAGGTATATACTATATACAGGAGAGATAACACACAGGTATGTACTATATACAGGGGGGATAACACACAGGTATATACAGGAGAGATAACACACAGGTATATACTATATACAGGAGGAGATAACACACAGGTATATACTATATACAGGGGGAGAGAACACACAGGTATATACTATATACAGGGGGAGATAACACACAGGTATATACAGGGGAGATAACACACAGGTATATACTATATACAGGGGGAGATAACACACAGGTATATACTATATACAGGGGGAGATAACACACAGGTATATACTATATACAGGGGGGATAACACACAGGTATATACTATATACAGGGGGAGATAACACACAGGTATATACTATATACAGGAGAGATAACACACAGGTATATACAGGGGAGATAACACACAGGTATGTACTATATACAGGGGGGATAACACACAGGTATATACAGGAGAGATAACACACAGGTATATACAGGGGAGATAACACACAGGTATATACTATATACAGGGGGAGATAACACACAGGTATATACTATATACAGGGGGAGATAACACACAGGTATATACTATATACAGGGGAGATAACACACAGGTATATAATATATACAGGGGGAGATAACACACAGGTATATACTATATACAGGGGGAGATAACACACAGGTATATAATATATACAGGGGGAGATAACACACAGGTATATAATATATACAGGGGGAGATAACACACAGGTATATACTATATACAGGGGGAGATAACACACAGGTATATACTATATACAGGGGGAGATAACACACAGGTATATACTATATACAGGGGGAGATAACACACAGGTATATACTATATACAGGGGGAGATAACACACAGGTATATACTATATACAGGGGGAGATAACACACAGGTATATACTATATACAGGGGGAGATAACACACAGGTATATACTATATACAGGGGGGATAACACACAGGTATATACAGGGGAGATAACACACAGGTATATACTATATACAGGAGAGATAACACACAGGTATATACTATATACAGGGGGAGATAACACACAGGTGTATACTATATACAGGGGGAGATAACACACAGGTATATAATATATACAGGGGGAGATAACACACAGGTATATACTATATACAGGGGGAGATAACACACAGGTATATACTATATACAGGGGGAGATAACACACAGGTATATACTATATACAGGGGGAGATAACACACAGGTATATACTATATACAGGGGGAGATAACACACAGGTATATACTATATACAGGGGGAGATAACACACAGATATATACTATATACAGGGGAGATAACACACAGGTATATACTATATACAGGGGGAGATAACACACAGGTATATACTATATACAGGGGGAGATAACACACAGGTATATACTATATACAGGGGGAGATAACACACAGGTATATACTATATACAGGAGAGATAACACACAGGTATATACTATATACAGGGGGAGATAACACACAGATATATACTATATACAGGGGAGATAACACACAGGTATATACTATATACAGGGGAGATAACACACAGGTATATACTATATACAGGAGAGATAACACACAGGTATATACTATATACAGGGGGAGATAACACACAGGTATATACTATATACAGGGGAGATAACACACAGGTATATACTATATACAGGGGGAGATAACACACAGGTATATACTATATACAGGGGAGATAACACACAGGTATATACTATATACAGGGGGAGATAACACACAGGTATATACTATATACAGGAGAGATAACACACAGGTATATACTATATACAGGAGAGATAACACACAGGTATATACTATATACAGGGGAGATAACACAGGTATATACTATATACAGGGGGAGATAACACACAGGTATATACAGGAGAGATAACACACAGGTATATACTATATACAGGGGAAGATAACACACAGGTATATACTATATACAGGGGGAGATAACACACAGGTATATACTATATACAGGGGGGATAACACACAGGTATATACTATATACAGGAGGAGATAACACAGGTATATACTATATACAGGAGAGATAACACAGGTATATACTATATACAGAGGGAGATAACACACAGGTATATACTATATACAGGGGAGATAACACACAGGTATATACAGGAGAGATAACACACAGGTATATACTATATACAGGGGGAGATAACACACAGGTATATACTATATACAGGAGAGATAACACACAGGTATATACAGGAGAGATAACACACAGGTATATACTATATACAGGAGAGATAACACACAGGTATATACTATATACAGGAGAGATAACACACAGGTATATACTATATACAGGGGGAGATAACACACAGGTATATACTATATACAGGGGAGATAACACACAGGTATATACTATATACAGGGGGAGATAACACACAGGTATATACTATATACAGGGGAGATAACACACAGGTATATACTATATACAGGGGGAGATAACACAGGTATATATTATATACAGGGGGAGATAACACACAGGTATATACAGGAGAGATAACACACAGGTATATACTATATACAGGAGAGATAACACAGGTATATACTATATACAGGGGGAGATAACACACAGGTATATACTATATACAGGGGAGATAACACACAGGTATATACTATATACAGGGGGAGATAACACAGGTATATACTATATACAGGGGGAGATAACACACAGGTATATACAGGAGAGATAACACACAGGTATATACTATATACAGGAGAGATAACACAGGTATATACTATATACAGGGGGAGATAACACACAGGTATATACAGGGGAGATAACACACAGGTATATACTATATACAGGGGGAGATAACACAGGTATATACTATATACAGGGGGAGATAACACAGGTATATACTATATACAGGGGAGATAACACACAGGTATATACTATATACAGGGGGAGATAACACACAGGTATATACTATATACAGGGGGAGATAACACACAGGTATATACTATATACAGGGGGAGATAACACAGGTATATACTATATACAGGGGGATAACACAGGTATATACTATATACAGGGGAGATAACACACAGGTATATACTATATACAGGGGAAGATAACACACAGGTATATACTATATACAGGAGGAGATAACACACAGGTATATACTATATACAGGGGGGATAACACACAGGTATATACTATATACAGGGGGGATAACACACAGGTATATACTATATACAGGAGGAGATAACACACAGGTATATACTATATACAGGGGAGATAACACACAGGTATATACTATATACAGGAGGAGATAACACACAGGTATATACTATATACAGGGGGAGATAACACAGGTATATACTATATACAGGGGGAGATAACACACAGGTATATACTATATACAGGGGGGATAACACACAGGTATATACTATATACAGGAGGAGATAACACACAGGTATATACTATATACAGGAGAGATAACACAGGTATATACTATATATAGGAGAGATAACACAGGTATATACTATATACAGGGGGGATAACACACAGGTATATACTATATACAGGAGGAGATAACACACAGGTATATACTATATACAGGAGAGATAACACACAGGTATATACTATATACAGGGGGAGATAACACACAGGTATATACTATATACAGGAGAGATAACACACAGGTATATACTATATACAGGAGAGATAACACACAGGTATATACTATATACAGGGGAGATAACACACAGGTATATACTATATACAGGGGGAGATAACACACAGGTATATACTATATACAGGGGGAGATAACACACAGGTATATACTATATACAGGGGAGATAACACACAGGTATATACTATATACAGGGGAGTTAACAGGAATATACAGGGGGAGATAACACACAGGTATATACTATATACAGGGGGAGATAACACACAGGTATATACTATATACAGGAGGAGATAACACACAGGTATATACTATATACCGGGGAGATAACACACAGGTATATACTATATACAGGAGGAGATAACACACAGGTATATACTATATACAGGGGGAGATAACACACAGGTATATACTATATACAGGGGGAGATAACACACAGGTATATACTATATACAGGGGAGATAACACACAGGTATATACTATATACAGGGGGAGATAACACACAGGTATATACTATATACAGGGGGAGATAACATACAGGTATATACTATATACAGGGGGAGATAACACACAGGTATATACAGGGGAGATAACACACAGGTATATACTATATACAGGAGGAGATAACACACAGGTATATACTATATACAGGGGGAGATAACACACAGGTATATACTATATACAGGAGGAGATAACACACAGGTATATACTATATACAGGGGGAGATAACACACAGGTATATACAGGGGAGATAACACACAGGTATATACTATATACAGGAGGAGATAACACACAGGTATATACTATATACAGGGGGAGATAACACACAGGTATATACTATATACAGGGGGAGATAACACACAGGTATATACTATATACAGGGGAGTTAACAGGAATATACAGGGGGAGATAACACACAGGTATATACTATATACAGGGGGAGATAACACACAGGTATATACTATATACAGGAGGAGATAACACACAGGTATATACTATATACAGGAGGAGATAACACACAGGTATATACTATATACAGGAGGAGATAACACACAGGTATATACTATATACAGGAGGAGATAACACACAGGTATATACTATATACAGGAGGAGATAACACACAGGTATATACTATATACAGGGGAGATAACACACAGGTATATACTATATACAGGGGAGATAACACACAGGTATATACTATATACAGGAGGAGATAACACACAGGTATATACTATATACAGGGGGAGATAACACACAGGTATATACTATATACAGGGGGGATAACACACAGGTATATACAGGGGAGATAACACACAGGTATATACTATATACAGGAGGAGATAACACACAGGTATATACTATATACAGGGGGAGATAACACACAGGTATATACTATATACAGGGGGAGATAACACACAGGTATATACTATATACAGGGGGAGATAACACACAGGTATATACAGGGGAGATAACACACAGGTATATACTATATACAGGAGGAGATAACACACAGGTATATACTATATACAGGGGGAGATAACACACAGGTATATACTATATACAGGGGGAGATAACACACAGGTATATACTATATACAGGGGAGTTAACAGGAATATACAGGGGGAGATAACACACAGGTATATACTATATACAGGGGGAGATAACACACAGGTATATACTATATACAGGAGGAGATAACACACAGGTATATACTATATACAGGAGGAGATAACACACAGGTATATACTATATACAGGAGGAGATAACACACAGGTATATACTATATACAGGGGAGATAACACACAGGTATATACTATATACAGGAGGAGATAACACACAGGTATATACTATATACAGGGGGAGATAACACACAGGTATATACTATATACAGGGGGGATAACACACAGGTATATACTATATACAGGGGGGATAACACAGGTATATACTATATACAGGGGGGATAACACACAGGTATATACTATATACAGGAGGAGATAACACACAGGTATATACTATATACAGGGGAGATAACACACAAGTATATACTATATACAGGAGGAGATAACACACAGGTATATACTATATACAGGGGGAGATAACACACAGGTATATACTATATACAGGGGGAGATAACACACAGGTATATACTATATACAGGAGAGATAACACACAGGTATATACTATATACAGGGGGAGATAACACACAGGTATATACTATATACAGGGGGAGTTAACACACAGGTATATACTATATACAGGGGGAGTTAACACACAGGTATATACTATATACAGGGGGAGATAACACAGGTATATACTATATACAGGAGAGAAAACACACAGGTATATACTATATACAGGAGAGATAACACACAGGTATATACTATATACAGGGGAGATAACACACAGGTATATGCTATATACAGGAGAGATAACACAGGTATATACTATATACAGGAGAGATAACACAGGTATATACTATATACAGGAGAGATAACACACAGGTATAAACTATATACAGGAGAGAAAACACACAGGTATATACTATATACAGGGGGAGATAACACACAGGTATATACTATATACAGTGGAGATAACACACAGGTATATACTATATACAGGAGAGATAGCACAGGTATATACTATATACAGGAGGAGATAACACAGGTATATACTATATACAGGGGAGATAACACACAGGTATATACTATATACAGGGGAGATAACACAGGTATATACTATATACAGGGGGGATAACACACAGGTATATACTATATACAGGGGGGATAACACACAGGTATATACTATATACAGGGGGGATAACACACAGGTATATACTATATACAGGGGAGATAACACACAGGTATATACTATATACAGGGGGGATAACACACCGGTATATACTATATACAGGGGGGATAACACACCGGTATATACTATATACAGGGGGGATAACACACAGGTATATACTATATACAGGGGAGATAACACACAGGTATATACTATATACAGGGGAGATAACACACAGGTATATACTATATACAGGGGAGATAACACAGGTATATACTATATACAGGAGAGATAACACAGGTATATACTATATACAGGGGGATAACACACAGGTATATACTATATACAGGGGAGATAACACACAGGTATATACTATATACAGGGGAGATAACACACAGGTATATACTATATACAGGGGAGATAACACACAGGTATATACTATATACAGGGGAGATAACACACAGGTATATACTATATACAGGGGAGATAACACACAGGTATATACTATATACAGGAGAGATAACACACAGGTATATACTATATACAGGAGGAGATAACACACAGGTATATACTATATACAGGAGGAGATAACACACAGGTATATACTATATACAGGGGGAGATAACACACAGGTATATACTATATACAGGGGGAGATAACACACAGGTATATACTATATACAGGGGGAGATAACACACAGGTATATACTATATACAGGGGGGATAACACACAGGTATATACTATATACAGGAGGAGAACACAGGTATATACTATATACAGGGGAGATAACACACAGGTATATACTATATACAGGAGGAGATAACACACAGGTATATACTATATACAGGGGGAGATAACACACAGGTATATACTATATACAGGAGGAGATAACACACAGATATATACTATATACAGGAGGAGATAACACACAGGTATATACTATATACAGGAGGAGATAACACACAGGTATATACTATATACAGGGGGAGATAACACACAGGTATATACTATATACAGGGGGAGATAACACACAGGTATATACTATATGCAGGGTGAGATAACACACAGGTATATACTATATACAGGAGGAGATAACACACAGGTATATACTATATACAGGAGGAGATAACACACAGGTATATACTATATACAGGAGGAGATAACACACAGGTATATACTATATACAGGGGGAGATAACACACAGGTATATACTATATACAGGGGGAGATAACACACAGGTATATACTATATACAGGGGGAGATAACACACAGGTATATACTATATACAGGGGGAGATAACACACAGGTATATACTATATACAGGAGGAGATAACACACAGGTATATACTATATACAGGGGGAGATAACACACAGGTATATACTATATACAGGAGGAGATAACACACAGGTATATACTATATACAGGGGGAGATAACACACAGGTATATACTATATACAGGAGGAGATAACACACAGGTATATACTATATATAGGAGAGATAACACAGGTATATACTATGTACAGGGGGAGATAACACACAGGTATATACTATATACAGGGGGGATAACACACAGGTATATACTATATACAGGGGGAGATAACACACAGGTATATACTATATACAGGGGGGATAACACACAGGTATATACTATATACAGGGGGAGATAACACACAGGTATATACTATATACAGGGGGGATAACACACAGGTATATACTATATACAGGAGGAGATAACACACAGGTATATACTATATACAGGGGAGATAACACACAGGTATATACTATATACAGGAGAGATAACACAGGTATATACTATATACAGGGGGAGATAACACACAGGTATATACTATATACAGGAGGAGATAACACACAGGTATATACTATATACAGGAGGAGATAACACACAGGTATATACTATATACAGGGGGAGATAACACACAGGTATATAATATATACAGGAGGCGAAAACACACAGGTATATACTATATACAGGGGGGATAACACACAGGTATATACTATATACAGGGGGAGATAACACAGGTATATACTATATACAGGGGGAGATAACACATAGGTATATACTATATACAGGAGAGATAACACACAGGTATATACTATATACAGGAGGAGATAACACATAGGTATATACTATATACAGGAGAGATAACACACAGGTATATACTATATACAGGGGAGATAACACAGGTATATAGTATATACAGTGGAGATAACACACAGGTATATACTATATACAGGAGAGATAACACACAGGTATATACTATATACAGGAGGAGATAACACACAGGTATATACTATATACAGGGGAGATAACACACAGGTATATACTATATACAGGAGAGATAACACACAGGTATATACTATATACAGGAGGAGATAACACATAGGTATATACTATATACAGGAGAGATAACACACAGGTATATACTATATACAGGGGAGATAACACAGGTATATAGTATATACAGTGGAGATAACACACAGGTATATACTATATACAGGAGAGATAACACACAGGTATATACTATATACAGGAGGAGATAACACACAGGTATATACTATATACAGGGGAGATAACACACAGGTATATACTATATACAGGGGGAGATAACACACAGGTATATACTATATACAGGGGGAGATAACACACAGGTATATACTATATACAGTGGGAGATAACACACAGGTATATACTATATACAGGGGGGATAACACACAGGTATATACTATATACAGGAGGAGATAACACAGGTATATACTATATACAGGAGAGATAACACGTATATACTATATATAGGAGAGATAATACACAGGTATATACTATATACAGGGGGGATAACACACAGGTATATACTATATACAAGAGGAGATAACACACAGGTATATACTATATACAGGGGGAGA
This sequence comes from Phyllobates terribilis, assembly GCF_046119375.1. Lineage (NCBI taxonomy): Eukaryota > Metazoa > Chordata > Amphibia > Anura > Dendrobatidae > Phyllobates > Phyllobates terribilis. The sequence goes on along the minus strand of NW_027364499.1, from coordinate 53,332 downwards.
TAACACACAGGTATATACTATATACAGGAGGAGATAACACACAGGTATATACTATATACAGGAGAGATAACACACAGGTATATACTATATACAGGGGAGATAACACACAGGTATATACTATATACAGGGGGAGATAACACACAGGTATATACTATATACAGGGGGAGATAACACACAGGTATATACAGGGGGAGATAACACAGGTATATACTATATACAGGGGGGATAACACAGGTATATACTATATACAGGGGGGATAACACACAGGTATATACAGGGGAGATAACACAGGTATATACTATATACAGGGGAAGATAACACACAGGTATATACTATATACAGGAGGAGATAACACACAGGTATATACTATATACAGGGGGGATAACACAGGTATATACTATATACAGGGGGGATAACACACAGGTATATACTATATACAGGAGGAGATAACACACAGGTATATACTATATACAGGGGAGATAACACACAGGTATATACTATATACAGGGGGAGATAACACACAGGTATATACTATATACAGGGGGAGATAACACACAGGTATATACTATATACAGGGGGAGATAACACAGGTATATACTATATATAGGAGAGATAACACAGGTATATACTATATACAGGGGGGATAACACACAGGTATATACTATATACAGGAGGAGATAACACACAGGTATATACTATATACAGGGGGAGATAACACACAGGTATATACTATATACAGGAGAGATAACACACAGGTATATACTATATACAGGGGGAGATAACACACAGGTATATACTATATACAGGAGAGATAACACACAGGTATATACTATATACAGGGGGAGATAACACAGGTATATACTATATACAGGGGAGATAACACACAGGTATATACTATATACAGGAGGAGATAACACACAGGTATATACTATATACAGGAGAGATAACACACAGGTATATACTATATACAGGAGAGATAACACACAGGTATATACTATATACAGGAGAGATAACACACAGGTATATACTATATACAGGGGGAGATAACACACAGGTATATACTATATACAGGAGGAGATAACACACAGGTATATACTATATACAGGAGGAGATAACACACAGGTATATACTATATACAGGAGAGATAACACACAGGTATATACTATATACAGGAGAGATAACACACAGGTATATACTATATACAGGAGGAGATAACACACAGGTATATACTATATACAGGGGAGATAACACACAGGTATATACTATATACAGGAGAGATAACACACAGGTATATACTATATACAGGAGAGATAACACACAGGTATATACTATATACAGGGGAGATAACACACAGGTATATACTATATACAGGGGGAGATAACACACAGGTATATACTATATACAGGGGGAGATAACATACAGGTATATACTATATACAGGGGGAGATAACACACAGGTATATACAGGGGAGATAACATACAGGTATATACTATATACAGGGGGAGATAACACACAGGTATATACTATATACAGGGGGAGATAACACACAGGTATATACTATATACAGGAGGAGATAACACACAGGTATATACTATATACAGGGGAGATAACACACAGGTATATACTATATACAGGGGAGATAACACACAGGTATATACTATATACAGGAGAGATAACACACAGGTATATACTATATACAGGAGGAGATAACACACAGGTATATACTATATACAGGGGAGTTAACAGGAATATACAGGGGGAGATAACACACAGGTATATACTATATACAGGGGGAGATAACACACAGGTATATACTATATACAGGAGGAGATAACACACAGGTATATACTATATACAGGGGAGATAACACACAGGTATATACTATATACAGGAGGAGATAACACACAGGTATATACTATATACAGGGGGAGATAACACACAGGTATATACTATATACAGGGGGGATAACACACAGGTATATACTATATACAGGGGGGATAACACACAGGTATATACTATATACAGGAGGAGATAACACACAGGTATATACTATATACAGGGGGGATAACACACAGGTATATACTATATACAGGGGAGATAACACACAGGTATATACTATATACAGGGGGAGATAACACACAGGTATATACTATATACAGGGGGAGATAACACACAGGTATATACTATATACAGGAGAGATAACACACAGGTATATACTATATACAGGGGAGATAACACACAGGTATATACTATATACAGGGGAGATAACACACAGGTATATACTATATACAGGGGAGATAACACACAGGTATATACTATATATAGGGGAGATAACACACAGGTATATACTATATATAGGGGAGATAACACAGGTATATACTATATATAGGAGAGATAACACACAGGTATATACTATATATAGGAGAGATAACACACAGGTATATACTATATACAGGGGACATAACACACAGGTATATACTATATACAGGGGGAGATAACACACAGGTATATACTATATACAGGGGGAGATAACACAGGTATATACAGGAGAGATAACACACAGGTATATACTATATACAGGGGGAGATAACACACAGGTATATACTATATACAGGGGGAGATAACACACAGGTATATACTATATACAGGGGGAGATAACACACAGGTATATACTATATACAGGGGGGATAACACACAGGTATATACTATATACAGGGGGAGATAACACACAGGTATATACAGGGGAGATAACACACAGGTATATACTATATACAGGGGGGATAACACACAGGTATATACTATATACAGGGGAGATAACACACAGGTATATACTATATACAGGAGAGATAACACAGGTATATACTATATACAGGGGAGATAACACACAGGTATATACTATATACAGGGGGAGATAACACACAGGTATATACTATATACAGGGGGAGATAACACACAGGTATATACTATATACAGGAGAGATAACACAGGTATATACTATATACAGGGGAGATAACACACAGGTATATACTATATACAGGAGGAGATAACACACAGGTATATACTATATACAGGGGAGATAACACACAGGTATATACTATATACAGGGGAGATAACACACAGGTATATACTATATATAGGGGAGATAACACACAGGTATATACTATATACAGGGGAGATAACACACAGGTATATACTATATATAGGGGAGATAACACACAGGTATATACTATATATAGGGGAGATAACACACAGGTATATACTATATATAGGGGAGATAACACACAGGTATATACTATATATAGGAGAGATAACACACAGGTATATACTATATATAGGAGAGATAACACACAGGTATATACTATATACAGGGGAGATAACACACAGGTATATACTATATACAGGGGAGATAACACACAGGTATATACTATATACAGGGGGAGATAACACACAGGTATATACTATATACAGGGGGAGATAACACAGGTATATACAGGAGAGATAACACACAGGTATATACTATATACAGGGGGAGATAACACACAGGTATATACTATATACAGGAGGAGATAACACACAGGTATATACTATATACAGGGCGAGATAACACACAGGTATATACTATAAACAGGGGGAGATAACACACAGGTATATACTATATACAGGGGGAGATAAGACACAGGTATATACTATATACAGGAGGAGATAACACACAGGTATATACTATATACAGGGGAGATAACACACAGGTATATACTATATACAGGGGAGATAACACACAGGTATATACTATATATAGGGGAGATAACACACAGGTATATACTATATATAGGAGAGATAACACACAGGTATATACTATATACAGGAGAGATAACACACAGGTATATACTATATACAGGGGAGATAACAGGTATATACTATATACAGGAGGAGATAACACAGGTATATACTATATACAGGGGAGATAACACACAGGTATATACTATATACAGGAGGAGATAACACAGGTATATACTATATACAGGAGGAGATAACACAGGTATATACTATATACAGGAGGAGATAACACAGGTATATACTATATACAGGGGAGATAACAGGTATATACTATATACAGGAGGAGATAACACAGGTATATACTATATACAGGGGAGATAACACACAGGTATATACTATATACAGGGGAGATAACACAGGTATATACTATATACAGGAGGAGATAACACAGGTATATACTATATACAGGAGAGATAACACAGGTATATACTATATACAGGAGGAGATAACACAGGTATATACTATATACAGGGGGAGATAACACACAGGTATATACTATATACAGGAGAGATAACACACAGGTATATACTATATACAGGGGAAGATAACACACAGGTATATACTATATACAGGGGGGATAACACACAGGTATATACTATATACAGGAGGAGATAACACAGGTATATACTATATACAGGGGGAGATAACACACAGGTATATACTATATACAGGAGAGATAACACACAGGTATATACTATATACAGGGGAAGATAACACACAGGTATATACTATATACAGGAGGAGATAACACAGGTATATACTATATACAGGAGGAGATAACACAGGTATATACTATATACAGGGGGAGATAACACACAGGTATATACTATATACAGGAGAGATAACACACAGGTATATACTATATACAGGGGAAGATAACACACAGGTATATACTATATACAGGGGGGATAACACACAGGTATATACTATATACAGGGGGAGATAACACAGGTATATACTATATACAGGGGAGATAACACACAGGTATATACTATATACAGGAGAGATAACACACAGGTATATACAGGGGGAGATAACACACAGGTATATACTATATACAGGGGAGATAACACACAGGTATATACTATATACAGGAGGAGATAACACACAGGTATATACAGGGGGAGATAACACACAGGTATATACTATATACAGGGGAGATAACACACAGGTATATACTGTATACAGGGGGGATAACACACAGGTATATACTATATACAGGGGGGATAACACACAGGTATATACTATATACAGGGGGGATAAGACACAGGTATATACTATATACAGGGGGGATAACACACAGGTATATACTATATACAGGAGGAGATAACACACAGGTATATACTATATACAGGGGGAGATAACACACAGGTATATACTATATACAGGAGGAGATAACACACAGGTATATACTATATACAGGAGGAGATAACACACAGGTATATACTATATACAGGAGGAGATAACACAGGTGTATACTATATACAGGGGAGATAACACACAGGTATATACTATATACAGGGGAGATAACACACAGGTATATACTATATACAGGGGAGATAACACACAGGTATATACTATATACAGGAGGAGATAACACACAGGTATATACAGGGGGGAGATAACACACAGGTATATACTGTATACAGGGGGGATAACACACAGGTATATACTGTATACAGGGGGAGATAACACACAGGTATATACTATATACAGGGGGAGATAACACACAGGTATATACTATATACAGGGGGAGATAACACACAGGTATATACTATATACAGGGGGAGATAACACACAGGTATATACTATATACAGGGGGAGATAACACACAGGTATATACTATATACAGGGGGAGATAACACACAGGTATATACTATATACAGGGGGAGATAACACACAGGTGTATACTATATACAGGAGAGATAACACACAGGTGTATACTATATACAGGGGGAGATAACACACAGGTATATACTATATACAAGAGGAGATAACACACAGGTATATACTATATACAGGGGGAGATAACACACAGGTATATACTATATACAGGGGGAGATAACACACAGGTATATACTATATACAGGAGGAGATAACACACAGGTATATACTATATACAGGGGGAGATAACACAGGTATATACTATATACAGGAGAGATAACAGGTATATACTATATACAGGAGGAGATAACACACAGGTATATACTATATACAGGAGGAGATAACACACAGGTATATACTATATACAGGAGGAGATAATACACAGGTATATACAGGGGGGAGATAACACACAGGTATATACTATATACAGGGGGAGATAACACAGGAATATACAGGGGGAGATAACACAGGTATATACAGGGGGAGATAACACAGGTATATACTATATACAGGGGGGATAACACACAGGTATATACAGGGGGAGATAACACAGGTATATACTATATACAGGGGAGATAACACACAGGTATATACTATATACAGGGGGAGATAACACAGGTATATACTATATACAGGGGGGATAACACACAGGTATATACTATATACAGGAGGAGATAACACACAGGTATATACTATATACAGGGGGGATAACAGGTATATACAGGGGGAGATAACACAGGTATATACTATATACAGGGGGAGATAACACACAGGTATATACTATATACAGGGGGAGATAACACACAGGTATATACACGGGGGAGATAACACACAGGTATATACTATATACAGGGGGGATAACACACAGGTATATACTATATACAGGGGGGAGATAACACACAGGTATATACTATATACAGGGGGGATAACACACAGGTATATACTATATACAGGAGGAGATAACACACAGGTATATACAGGGGGGAGATAACACACAGGTATATACTATATACAGGGGGGATAACACACAGGTATATACTATATACAGGGGGGATAACACACAGGTATATACTATATACAGGGGGAGATAACACACAGGTATATACTATATACAGGAGGAGATAACACACAGGTATATACTATATACAGGAGGAGATAACACACAGGTATATACTATATACAGGAGGAGATAACACACAGGAATATACTATATACAGGGGAGATAACACACAGGTATATACTATATACAGGGGAGATAACACACAGGTATATACTATATACAGGAGGAGATAACACACAGGTATATACTATATACAGGGGGAGATAACACACAGGTATATACTATATACAGGGGGAGATAACACACAGGTATATACTATATACAGGGGGAGATAACACACAGGTATATACAGGGGAGATAACACACAGGTATATACTATATACAGGAGGAGATAACACACAGGTATATACTATATACAGGGGGAGATAACACACAGGTATATACTATATACAGGGGGAGATAACACAGGTATATACTATATACAGGGGGAGATAACACAGGTATATACTATATACAGGGGGAGATAACACAGGTATATACTATATACAGGGGGAGATAACACAGGTATATACTATATACAGGGGGAGATAACACACAGGTATATACTATATACAGGAGAGATAACACACAGGTATATACTATATACAGGAGGAGATAACACACAGGTATATACTATATACAGGGGGGATAACACACAGGTATATACTATATACAGGAGAGATAACACACAGGTATATACTATATACAGGAGGAGATAACACACAGGTATATACAGGGGGGATAACACACAGGTATATACTATATACAGGGGGAGATAACACACAGGTATATACTATATACAGGAGAGATAACACACAGGTATATACTATATACAGGAGGAGATAACACACAGGTATATACTATATACAGGGGGGATAACACACAGGTATATACTATATACAGGAGAGATAACACACAGGTATATACTATATACAGGAGGAGATAACACACAGGTATATACTATATACAGGGGGGATAACACACAGGTATATACTATATACAGGAGAGATAACACACAGGTATATACTATATACAGGAGGAGATAACACACAGGTATATACAGGGGGGATAACACACAGGTATATACTATATACAGGGGGAGATAACACACAGGTATATACTATATACAGGAGAGATAACACACAGGTATATACTATATACAGGAGGAGATAACACACAGGTATATACTATATACAGGGGGGATAACACACAGGTATATACTATATACAGGAGAGATAACACACAGGTATATACTATATACAGGGGGAGATAACACACAGGTATATACTATATACAGGGGGAGATAACACACAGGTATATACTATATACAGGGGGAGATAACACACAGGTATATACTATATAGAGGGGGAGATAACACACAGGTATATACTATATACAGGGGGAGATAACACACAGGTATATACAGGGGGAGATAACACACAGGTATATACTATATACAGGAGAGATAACACAGGTATATACTATATACAGGAGAGATAACACAGGTATATACTATATACAGGAGGAGATAACACACAGGTATATACAGGGGGGATAACACACAGGTATATACTATATACAGGAGGAGATAACACACAGGTATATACTATATACAGGAGGAGATAACACACAGGTATATACTATATACAGGGGGGGATAACACACAGGTATATACTATATACAGGGGGGGATAACACAGGTATATACTATATACAGGGGGGATAACACACAGGTATATGCTATATACAGGAGAGATAACACACAGGTATATACTATATACAGGAGAGATAACACACAGGTATATACTATATACAGGAGAGATAACAGGTATATACTATATGCAGGAGAGATAACACAGGTATATACTATATACAGGAGGAGATAACACACAGGTATATACTATATACAGGAGGAGATAACACACAGGTATATACTATATACAGGAGGAGATAACACACAGGTATATACTATATACAGGAGGAGATAACAGGTATATACTATATACAGGAGGAGATAACACACAGGTATATACTATATACAGGAGGAGATAACACACAGGTATATACTATATACAGGAGGAGATAACACAGGTATATACTATATACAGGAGGAGATAACACTCAGGTATATACAGGGGGAGATAACACAGGTATATACTATATACAGGAGGAGATAACACACAGGTATATACTATATACAGAGGGAGATAACACAGGTATATACTATATACAGGAGGAGATAACACTCAGGTATATACAGGGGGAGATAACACACAGGTATATACTATATACAGGGGGAGATAACACACAGGTATATACAGGGGAGATAACACACAGGTATATACTATATACAGGGGGAGATAACACACAGGTATATACTATATACAGGGGGAGATAACACACAGGTATATACTATATACAGGGGGAGATAACACACAGGTATATACTATATACAGGGGGAGATAACACACAGGTATATACTATATACAGGGGGAGAGAACACACAGGTATATACTATATACAGGGGGAGAGAACACACAGGTATATACTATATACAGGGGGAGAGAACACACAGGTATATACTATATACAGGGGGAGAGAACACACAGGTATATACTATATACAGGGGGAGATAACACACAGGTATATACTATATACAGGGGGAGATAACACACAGGTATATACTATATACAGGGGGAGATAACACACAGGTATATACTATATACAGGGGGAGATAACACACAGGTATATACTATATACAGGGGGAGATAACAAACAGGTATATACTATATACAGGGGGAGATAACACACAGGTATATACTATATACAGGGGGAGATAACACACAGGTATATACTATATACAGGGGGAGATAACACACAGGTATATACTATATACAGGGGGAGATAACACAGGTATATACTATATACAGGGGGAGAGAACACACAGGTATATACTATATACAGGGGGAGAGAACACACAGGTATATACTATATACAGGGGGAGATAACACAGGTATATACTATATACAGGGGGAGATAACACAGGTATATACTATATACAGGAGGAGATAACACACAGGTATATACTATATACAGGGGGAGATAACACACAGGTATATACTATATACAGGGGGAGATAACACACAGGTATATACTATACACAGGGGGAGATAACACACAGGTATATACTATATACAGGGGGAGAGAACACAGGTATATACTATATACAGGGGGAGAGAACACACAGGTATATACTATATACAGGGGGAGATAACAGGTATATACTATATACAGGGGGAGATAACACAGGTATATACTATATACAGGAGAGATAACACAGAGATATATATTATATACAGGGGGGATAACACACAGGTATATACTATATACAGGAGAGATAACACAGGTATATACTATATACAGGAGAGATAACACAGGTATATACTATATACAGGGGGAGATAACACACAGGTATATACTATATACAGGGGGAGATAACACACAGGTATATACTATATACAGGAGAGATAACACAGGTATATACTATATACAGGAGGAGATAACACACAGGTATATACTATATACAGGAGGAGATAACACACAGGTATATACAGGAGAGATAACACAGGTATATACTATATACAGGGGGAGATAACAGGTATATACTATATACAGGGGGAGATAACACACAGGTATATACTATATACAGGGGGAGATAACACACAGGTATATACTATATACAGGAGAGATAACACAGGAATATACTATATACAGGAGGAGATAACACACAGGTATATACTATATACAGGAGGAGATAACACACAGGTATATACTATATACAGGGGAGATAACACACAGGTATATACTATATACAGGAGGAGATAACACACAGGTATATACTATATACAGGGGGGAGATAACACACAGGTATATACTATATACAGGAGGAGATAACACACAGGTATATACTATATACAGGGGGAGATAACACACAGGTATATACTATATACAGGGGGGATAACACACAAGTATATACTATATACAGGGGAGATAACACACAGGTATATACTATATACAGGAGGAAATAACACACAGGTATATACTATATACAGGAGGAGATAACACACAGGTATATACTATATACAGGAGGAGATAACACACAGGTATATAATATATACAGGAGGAGATAACACACAGGTATACACTATATACAGGGGGAGATAACACACAGGTATATACTATATACAGGGGGAGATAACAGGTATATACTATATACAGGGGGAGATAACACAGGTATATACTATATACAGGAGAGATAACACAGAGGTATATACTATATACAGGAGGAGATAACACACAGGTATATACTATATACAGGAGAGATAACACAGGTATATACTATATACAGGAGAGATAACACACAGGTATATACTATATACAGGAGAGATAACACACAGGTATATACTATATACAGGAGAGATAACACAGGTATATACTATATACAGGAGAGATAACACAGGTATATACTATATACAGGAGAGATAACACACAGGTATATACTATATACAGGAGGAGATAACACACAGGTATATACTATATACAGGAGGAGATAACACCCAGGTATATACTATATACAGGAGAGATAACACACAGGTATATACTATATACAGGGGGAGATAACACACAGGTATATACTATATACAGGGGGAGATAACACACAGGTATATACTATATACAGGGGGAGATAACACACAGGTATATACTATATACAGGAGGAGATAACACACAGGTATATACTATATACAGGAGGAGATAACACACAGGTATATACTATATACAGGGGGAGATAACACACAGGTATATACTATATACAGGGGAGATAACACACAGGTATATACTATATACAGGGGGAGATAACACACAGGTATATACTATGTACAGGAGGAGATAACACACAGGTATATACTATATACAGGGGGAGATAACACACAGGTATATACTATATACAGGAGAGATAACACAGGTATATACTATATACAGGAGGCGATAACACACAGGTATATACTATATACAGGGGGAGAGAACACACAGGTATATACTATATACAGGGGGAGATAACACACAGGTATATACAGGGGAGATAACACCCAGGTATATACTATATACAGGGGGAGATAACACACAGGTATATACTATATACAGGAGAGATAACACACAGGTATGTACTATATACAGGGGGGATAACACACAGGTATATACAGGAGAGATAACACACAGGTATATACTATATACAGGGGGAGATAACACACAGGTATATACAGGGGAGATAACACACAGGTATATACTATATACAGGGGGAGATAACACACAGGTATATACTATATACAGGAGAGATAACACACAGGTATATACTATATACAGGGGGGATAACACACAGGTATATACTATATACAGGGGAGATAACACACAGGTATATACTATATACAGGAGAGATAACACACCGGTATATACTATATACAGGGGAGATAACACACAGGTATATACTATATACAGGAGAGATAACACACCGGTATATACTATATACAGGGGAGATAACACACAGGTATATACAGGGGGGATAACACACAGGTATATACTATATACAGGAGAGATAACACACAGGTACATACAGGGGAGATAACACACAGGTATATACTATATACAGGGGGAGATAACACACAGGTATATACTATATACAGGGGAGATAACACACAGGTATATACTATATACAGGGGGAGATAACACACAGGTATATACTATATACAGGGGGAGATAACACACAGGTATATACTATATACAGGGGGAGATAACACACAGGTATATACTATATACAGAGGGAGATAACACACAGGTATATACTATATACAGGGGGAGATAACACACAGGTATATACTATATACAGGGGGGATAACACAGGTATATACTATATACAGGGGGAGAGAACACACAGGTATATACTATATACAGGGGGAGATAACACACAGGTATATACTATATACAGGAGAGATAACACACAGGTATATACTATATACAGGGGGGATAACACACAGGTATATACTATATACAGGGGGAGAGAACACACAGGTATATACTATATACAGGGGGAGATAACACACAGGTATATACTATATACAGGGGGGATAACACAGGTATATACTATATACAGGGGGGATAACACACAGGTATATACAGGGGAGATAACACACAGGTATATACTATATACAGGGGGAGATAACACACAGGTATATACTATGTACAGGAGGAGATAACACACAGGTATATACTATATACAGGGGGAGATAACACACAGGTATATACTATATACAGGAGAGATAACACAGGTATATACTATATACAGGAGGCGATAACACACAGGTATATACTATATACAGGGGGAGAGAACACACAGGTATATACTATATACAGGGGGAGATAACACACAGGTATATACAGGGGAGATAACACACAGGTATATACTATATACAGGGGGAGATAACACACAGGTATATACTATATACAGGGGGAGATAACACACAGGTATATACTATATACAGGAGAGATAACACACAGGTATATACTATATACAGGAGAGATAACACACAGGTATGTACTATATACAGGGGGGATAACACACAGGTATATACAGGAGAGATAACACACAGGTACATACAGGGGAGATAACACACAGGTATATACTATATACAGGGGGAGATAACACACAGGTATATACTATATACAGGGGAGATAACACACAGGTATATAATATATACAGGGGGAGATAACACACAGGTATATACTATATACAGGGGGAGATAACACACAGGTATATAATATATACAGGGGGAGATAACACACAGGTATATACTATATACAGAGGGAGATAACACACAGGTATATACTATATACAGGGGGAGATAACACACAGGTATATACTATATACAGGGGGAGATAACACACAGGTATATACTATATACAGGGGGAGATAACACACAGGTATATACTATATACAGGGGGAGATAACACACAGGTATATACTATATACAGGGGGGATAACACAGGTATATACTATATACAGGGGGAGATAACACACAGGTATATACTATATACAGGGGGGATAACACAGGTATATACTATATACAGGGGGGATAACACACAGGTATATACAGGGGAGATAACACACAGGTATATACTATATACAGGAGAGATAACACACAGGTATATACTATATACAGGAGGAGATAACACACAGGTATATACTATATACAGGAGAGATAACACACAGGTATATACTATATACAGGGGGAGATAACACACAGGTGTATACTATATACAGGGGGAGATAACACACAGGTATATACTATATACAGGGGGAGATAACACACAGGTATATACTATATACAGGGGGAGATAACACACAGGTATATACTATATACAGGAGAGATAACACACAGGTATATACTATATACAGGGGGAGATAACACACAGGTATATACTATATACAGGGGGAGATAACACACAGGTATATACTATATACAGGGGGAGATAACACACAGGTATATACTATATACAGGAGGAGATAACACACAGGTATATACTATATACAGGGGGAGAAAACACACAGGTATATACTATATACAGGAGAGATAACACACAGGTATATACTATATACAGGGGAGATAACACACAGGTATATACTATATACAGGAGGAGATAACACACAGGTATATACTATATACAGGAGGAGATAACACACAGGTATATACTATATACAGGAGAAGATAACACACAGGTATATACTATATACAGGAGAGATAACACACAGGTATATACTATATACAGGGGAGATAACACACAGGTATATACTATATACAGGAGGAGATAACACACAGGTATATACTATATACAGGAGGAGATAACACACAGGTATATACTATATACAGGAGAGATAACACAGAGGTATATACTATATACAGGGGAGATAACACACAGGTATATACTATATACAGGAGGAGATAACACACAGGTATATACTATATACAGGAGGAGATAACACACAGGTATATACTATATACAGGGGGGATAACACACAGGTATATACTATATACCGGGGAGATAACACACAAGTATATACTATATACAGGGGAGATAACACACAGGTATATACTATATACAGGGGAGATAACACACAGGTATATACTATATACAGGAGAGATAACACACAGGTATATACTATATACAGGGGGAGATAACACACAGGTATATACTATATACAGGGGGGATAACACACAGGTATATACTATATACAGGGGGAGATAACACAGGTATATACTATATACAGGGGAGATAACACACAGGTATATACTATATACAGGGGAGATAACACACAGGTATATACTATATACAGGGGAGATAACACACAGGTATATACTATATACAGGGGGGATAACACACAGGTATATACTATATACAGGGGAGATAACACACAGGTATATACTATATACAGGGGAGATAACACAGGTATATACTATATACAGGAGGAGATAACACACAGGTATATACTATATACAGGGGGAGATAACACACAGGTATATACTATATACAGGGGGAGATAACACACAGGTATATACTATATACAGGGGAGATAACACACAGGTATATACTATATACAGGGGGAGATAACACACAGGTATATACTATATACAGGAGAGATAACACACAGGTATATACTATATACAGGGGAGATAACACACAGGTATATAATATATACAGGAGGAGATAACACACAGGTATATACTATATACAGGAGGAGATAACACACAGGTATATACTATATACAGGAGGAGATAACACAGGTATATACTATATACAGGAGGAGATAACACAGGTATATACTATATACAGGAGGAGATAACACACAGGTATATACTATATACAGGAGGAGATAACACACAGGTATATACTATATACAGGAGAGATAACACACAGGTATATACTATATACAGGAGGAGATAACACACAGGTATATACTATATACAGGGGGGATAACACACAGGTATATACTATATACAGGGGGAGATAACACACAGGTATATACAGGGGGAGATAACACACAGGTATATACTATATACAGGAGGAGATAACACACAGGTATATACTATATTCAGTGGAGATAACACACAGGTATATACTATATACAGTGGAGATAACAGGTATATACTATATACAGGGGGAGATAACACACAGGTATATACTATATACAGGGGGGATAACACACAGGTATATACTATATACAGGGGGAGAGAACACACAGGTATATACTATATACAGGGGAGATAACACACAGGTATATACTATATACAGGGGGGATAACACACAGGTATATACTATATACAGGGGAGATAACACACAGGTATATACTATATACAGTGGAGATAACACACAGGTATATACTATATACAGGAGAGATAACAGGTATATACTATATACAGGGGGAGATAACACACAGGTATATACTATATACAGGGGAGATAACACAGGTATATACTATATACAGGAGAGATAACAGGTATATACTATATACAGGGGGAGATAACACACAGGTATATACTATATACAGGAGAGATAACACACAGGTATATACTATATACAGGAGGAGATAACACACAGGTATATACTATATACAGGGGGGATAACACACAGGTATATACAGGGGGAGATAACACACAGGTATATACAGGGGGAGATAACACACAGGTATATACTATATACAGGAGGAGATAACACACAGGTATATACTATATTCAGTGGAGATAACACACAGGTATATACTATATACAGTGGAGATAACAGGTATATACTATATACAGGGGGAGATAACACACAGGTATATACTATATACAGGGGGGATAACACACAGGTATATACTATATACAGGGGGAGAGAACACAGGTATATACTATATACAGGGGGAGATAACACACAGGTATATACTATATACAGGGGGAGATAACACACAGGTATATACTATATACAGGGGGAGATAATATACAGATATATACTATATACAGGAGAGATAACACACAGGTATATACTATATACAGGGGAGATAACACAGGTATATACTATATACAGGGGGAGATAACACACAGGTATATACTATATACAGGGGGAGATAACACACAGGTATATACTATATACAGGGGGAGATAACACACAGGTATATACTATATACAGGGGGAGATAACACACAGGTATATACTATATACAGGGGGAGATAACACACAGGTATATACTATATACAGGGGGAGATAACACACAGGTATATACTATATACAGGGGGAGATAACACACAGGTATATACTATATACAGGGGGAGATAACACACAGGTATATACTATATACAGGGGGAGATAACACACAGGTATATACTATATACAGGGGGAGAACACACAGGTATATACTATATACAGGAGAGATAACACAGGTATATACTATATACAGGGGAGATAACACATAGGTATATACTATATACAGGGGGATAACACACAGGTATATACTATATACAGGAGGAGATAACACACAGGTATATACTATATACAGGGGGAGATAACACACAGGTAAATACTATATACAGGGGGAGATAACACACAGGTATATACTATATACAGGGGGAGATAACACACAGGTATATACTATATACAGGGGGAGAGAACACACAGGTATATACTATATACAGGGGGAGAGAACACACAGGTATATACTATATACAGGGGGAGATAACACACAGGTATATACTATATACAGGGGGAGATAACACACAGGTATATACTATATACAGGGGAGATAACACATAGGTATATACTATATACAGGGGGATAACACACAGGTATATACAGGGGGAGATAACACACAGGTATATACAGGGGGAGATAACACACAGGTATATACTATATACAGGAGGAGATAACACACAGGTATATACTATATACAGGGGGAGATAACACACAGGTATATACTATATACAGGGGGAGATAACACACAGGTATATACTATATACAGGGGGAGATAACACACAGGTATATACTATATACAGGGGAGATAACACATAGGTATATACTATATACAGGGGGATAACACACAGGTATATACTATATACAGGAGGAGATAACACACAGGTATATACTATATACAGGGGGAGATAACACACAGGTATATACTATATACAGGGGGAGATAACACACAGGTATATACTATATACAGGGGGAGATAACACAGGTATATACTATATACAGTGGGAGATAACACACAGGTATATACTATATACAGGAGAGATAACACAGGTATATACTATATACAGGAGAGATAACACACAGGTATATACTATATACCGGGGAGATAACACACAGGTATATACTATATACAGGAGAGATAACACAGGAATATACAGGGGGAGATAACACACAGGTATATACTATATACAGGGGAGATAACACACAGGTATATACTATATACAGGAGAGATAACACACAGGTATATACTATATACAGGAGAGATAACACAGGTATATACTATATACAGGAGAGATAACAGGTATATACTATATACAGGAGAGATAACACACAGGTATATACTATATACAGGGGGAATAACACACAGTTATATACAGGGGGAGATAACACACAGGTATATACTATATACAGGAGGAGATAACACACAGGTATATACTATATACAGGAGGAGATAACACACAGGTATATACTATATACAGCGGGAGATAACACAGGTATATACTATATACAGAGGGAGATAACACAGGTATATACTATATACAGGGGGAGATAACACAGGTATATACTATATACAGGGGGAGATAACACAGGTATATACTATATACAGGGGGAGATAACACAGGTATATACTATATACAGGGGGAGATAACACACAGGTATATACTATATACAGGGGGGATAACACACAGGTATATACTATATACAGGAGAGATAACACAGGTATATACTATATACAGGAGAGATAACACAGGTATATACTATATACAGGGGAGATAACACACAGGTATATACTATATACAGGGGAGATAACACACAGGTATATACTATATACAGGGGGAGATAACACAGGTATATACTATATACAGGAGGAGATAACACACAGGTATATACTATATACAGGGGAGATAACACACAGGTATATACTATATACAGGGGGAGATAACACACAGGTATATACTATATACAGGAGAGATAACACACAGGTATATACTATATACAGGGGAGATAACACACAGGTATATACTATATACAGGGGGAGATAACACACAGGTATATACTATATACAGGAGAGATAACACACAGGTATAATACTATATACAGGAGAGATAACACACAGGTATATACTATATACAGGGGAGATAACACACAGGTATATACTATATACAGGGGGAGATAACACACAGGTATATACTATATACAGGAGGAGATAACACACAGGTATATACTATATACAGGATGAGATAACACACAGGTATATACTATATATAGGAGAGATAACACAGGTATATACTATATACAGAGGGAGATAACACAGGTATATACTATATACAGAGGGAGATAACACAGGTATATACTATATACAGGGGGGATAACACACAGGTATATACAGGGGGAGATAACACAGGTATATACTATATACAGGGGGAGATAACACAGGTATATACTATATACAGGAGAGATAACACACAGGTATATACTATATACAGGAGGAGATAACACACAGGTATATACTATATACAGAGGGAGATAACACAGGTATATACTATATACAGGGGGGATAACACACAGGTATATACAGGGGGAGATAACACAGGTATATACTATATACAGGAGAGATAACACACAGGTATATACTATATACAGGAGGAGATAACACACAGGTATATACTATATACAGGAGAGATAACACAGGTAAATACTATATACAGGGGGGATAACACAGGTATATACTATATACAGGGGGGATAACACACAGGTATATACTATATACAGGGGGGATAACACACAGGTATATACAGGGGGAGATAACACAGGTATATACTATATACAGGGGGAGATAACACAGGTATATACTATATACAGGGGGAGATAACACAGGTATATACTATATACAGGAGAGATAACACACAGGTATATACTATATACAGGAGGAGATAACACACAGGTATATACTATATACAGGGGGAGATAACAGGTATATACTATATACAGGAGAGATAACACACAGGTATATACTATATACAGGAGGAGAGAACACACAGGTATATACTATATACAGGAGGAGATAACACACAGGTATATACTATATACAGGAGGAGATAACACACAGGTATATACTATATACAGGAGGAGATAACACAGGTATATACTATATATAGGAGAGATAACACAGGTATATACTATATACAGGAGAGATAACACAGGTATATACTATATACAGGAGGAGAAAACACACAGGTATATACTATATACAGGAGGAGAAAACACACAGGTATATACTATATACAGGGGGGATAACACACAGGTATATACTATATACAGGAGGAGAAAACACACAGGTATATACTATATACAGGAGGAGATAACACAGGTATATACTATATACAGGAGGAGAAAACACACAGGTATATACTATATACAGGGGGAGATAACACACAGGTATATACTATATACAGGGGGGATAACACACAGGTATATACTATATACAGGGGGGATAACACACAGGTATATACTATATACAGGGGGGATAACACACAGGTATATACTATATACAGGGGGGATAACACACAGGTATATACTATATACAGGGGGAGATAACACACAGGTATATACTATATACAGGGGGAGATAACACACAGGTATATACTATATACAGGGGGAGATAACACACAGGTATATACTATATACAGGGGGGATAACACACAGGTATATACTATATACAGGGGGAGATAACACACAGGTATATACTATATACAGGGAGAGATAACACACAGGTATATACTATATACAGGAGGAGATAACACACAGGTATATACTATATACAGGAGAGAACACCGGTATATACTATATACAGGAGAGATAACACACAGGTATATACAGTTATATGAAAAAGTTTGGGCACCCCTATTAATCTTAAGCTTAATGTTTTATAAAAATTGGTGTTTTTGCAGCAGCTCTTTCAGTTTGATCTATGTAATAACTGTTGGACACAGTAATGTTTCTGCCTTGAAATGAGGTTTATTGTACTAACAGAAAATGTGCAATCTGCATTCAAACAAAATTTGACAGGTGCATAAGTATGGGCACCTCACCAGAAAAGTGACATTAATATTTAGTAGATCCTCCTTTTGCCTCTAGTCGCTTCCTGTAGCTTTTAATGAGTTCCTGGATCCTGGATGAAGGTATTTTTGACCATTCCTCTTTACAAAACAATTCCAGTTCCTGTAAGTTTGATGGTCGCCGAGCATGGACAGCCCTCTTCAAATGATCCCACAGATGTTCAATGATATTCAGGTCTGGGGACTGGGATGGCCATTCCAGAACATTGTAATTGTTCCTCTGCATGAATGCCTGAGTAGATTTGGAGCGATGTTTTGGATCATTGTCTTGCTGAAAGATCCATCCCCTGCATAACTTCAACTTTATCACTGATTCTTGAACATTATTGTCAAGAATCTGCTGATACTGAGTGGAATCCATGCGTCCCTCAACTTTAACAAGATTCCCGGGGCCGGCATTGGCCACACAGCCCCAAAGCATGATGGAACCTCCACCAAATTTTACTGTGGGTAGCAAGTGTTTTTCTTGGAATGCTGTGTTTTTTTGCCGCCATGCATAACGCCTTTTTGTATGACCAAACAACTCAATCTTGGTTTCATCAGTCCACAGGACCTTCTTCCAAAAAGACATTGGCTTCTCCAAATGTGCTTTTGCATACCTCAGCCGACTCTGTTTGTGGCGTGCTTGCAGAAACGGCTTCTTTCGCATCACTCTCCCATACAGCTTCTCCTTGTGCAAAATGCGTTGTATAGTTGACCGATGCACAGTGACACCATCTGCAGCAAGTTGATGCTGCAGCCCTCTGGAGGTGGTCTGAGGATTGTCCTTGACTGATCTCACCATTCTTCTTCTCTGCCTTTCTGATGTTTTTCTTGGCCTGCCACTTCTGGCCTTAACAAGAACTGTCCCTGTGTTCTTCCATTTCCTTACTATGTTCCTCACAGTGGAAACTGACAGATTAAATCTCTGAGACAGTTTTTTGTACCCTTCCCCTGAACAACTATGTTGAATAATCTTTGTTTTCAGATCATTTGACAGTTGTTTTGAGTAGCCCATGATGCCACTCTTCAGAGGAGATTCAAACAGGAGAACAACTTGCAAGTGGCCACTTTAAGTAGCTTTTCTCATGATTGCATACACCTGGCTATGAAGTTCAAAGCTCAATGAGGTTACAAAACCAAAAAAAGTGCTTTAGTAAGTCAGTAAAAACTAGGTAGGAGTATTTAAAACAAGAAAATGATAAGGGTGCCCATACTTATGCACCTGTCAAATTTTGTTTGAATGCAGATTGCACATTTTCTGTTAGTACAATAAACCTCATTTCAAGGCAGAAACATTACTGTGTCCAACAGTTATTACATAGATCAAACTGAAATAGCTGCTGCAAAAACACCAATTTTTATAAAACATTAAGCTTAAGATTAATAGGGGTGCCCAAACTTTTTCATATAACTGTACTATATAAAGGGGGAGATAACACAGGTATATACTATATACAGGAGGAGATAACACAGGTATATACTATATACAGGGGGAGATAACACACAGGTATATACTATATACAGGAGGAGATAACACACGTATATACTATATACAGGAGAGATAACACACAGATATATACTATATACAGGAGATAACACACAGGTATATACTATATACAGGAGATAACACACAGGTATATACTATATACAGGTGGAGATAACACACAGGTATATACTATATACAGGTGGAGATAACACACAGGTATATACTATATACAGGGGGAGATAACACACAGGTATATACTATATACAGGAGGAGATAACACACAGGTATATACTATATACAGGAGAGATAACACACAGGTATATACTATATACAGGAGAGATAACACACAGGTATATACTATATACAGGGGGAGATAACACACAGGTATATACTATATACAGGGGGAGATAACACACAGGTATATACTATATACAGGAGAGATAACACACAGGTATATACTATATACAGGAGGAGATAACACACAGGTATATACTATATACAGGGGGAGATAACACACAGGTATATACTATATACAGGGGGATATAACACACAGGTATATACTATATACAGGGGGAGATAACACACAGGTATATACTATATACAGGGGGAGATAACACACAGGTATATACTATATACAGGGGGAGATAACAGGAATATACAGAGGGAGATAACACAGGTATATACTATATACAGGGGGAGATAACACCGGTATATACTATATACAGGGGGAGATAACACAGGTATATACTATATACAGGGGGAGATAACACACAGGTATATACTATATACAGGGGGAGATAACACACAGGTATATACTATATACAGGGGGAGATAACACAGGTATATACTATATACAGGAGGAGATAACACACAGGTATATACTATATACAGGGGAGATAACACACAGGTATATACTATATACAGGAGAGATAACACACAGGTATATACTATATACAGGGGGGATAACACACAGGTATATACTATATACAGGGGGGATAACACACAGGTATATACTATATACAGGGGGGATAACACACAGGTATATACTATATACAGGAGAAATAACACACAGGTATATACTATATACAGGGGGAGATAACACAGGTATATACTATATACAGGGGGAGATAACACAGGAATATACTATATACAGGAGGAGATAACACACAGGTATATACTATATACAGGGGGAGATAACACAGGTATATACTATATACAGGGGAGATAACACACAGGTATATACTATATACAGGGGGGATAACACACAGGTATATACTATATACAGGGCTAGATAACACACAGGTATATACTATATACAGGAGGAGATAACACACAGGTATATACTATATACAGGGGGGATAACACACAGGTATATACTATATACAGGGCTAGATAACACACAGGTATATACTATATACAGGGGGAGATAACACACAGGTATATACTATATACAGGAGAAGATAACACACAGGTATATACTATATACAGGAGGAGATAACACACAGGTATATACTATATACAGGGGAGATAACACACAGATATATACTATATACAGGAGAGATAACACAGGTATATACTATATACAGGGGAGATAACACAGGTATATACTATATACAGGGGGAGATAACACACAGGTATATACTATATACAGGGGGGATAACACACAGGTATATACTATATACAGGGGAGATAACACACAGGTATATACTATATACAGGGGGGATAACACACAGGTATATACTATATACAGGGGGGATAACACACAGGTATATACTATATACAGGGGAGATAACACACAGGTATATACTATATACAGGGGGGATAACACACAGGTATATACTATATACAGGGGAGATAACACACAGGTATATACTATATACAGGGGAGATAACACACAGGTATATACTATATACAGAGGGAGATAACACACAGGTATATACTATATACAGGGGGAGATAACACACAGGTGTATACTATAAACAGGAGGAGATAACACACAGGTATATACTATATACAGGGGAGATAACACACAGGTATATACTATATACAGGGGGGATAACACACAGGTATATACTATATACAGGGGAGATAACACACAGGTATATACTATATACAGGGGGGATAACACACAGGTATATACTATATACAGGAGAGATAACACACAGGTATATACTATATACAGGGGAGATAACACAGGTATATACTATATACAGGGGAGATAACACAGGTATATACTATATACAGGGGGGATAACACAGGAATATACAGGAGGAGATAACACACAGGTATATACTATATACAGGGGGGATAACACAGGAATATACAGGAGGAGATAACACACAGGTATAAACTATATACAGGGGGGATAACACACAGGTATATACTATATACAGGGGGAGATAACACACAGGTATATTCTATATACAGGAGGAGATAACACACAGGTATATACTATATACAGGGGGAGATAACACACAGGTATATACTATATACAGGGGGAGATAACACACAGGTATATACTATATACAGGAGAAGATAACACACAGGTATATACTATATACAGGAGTAGATAACACACAGGTATATACTATATACAGGGGAGATAACACACAGGTATATACTATATACAGGGGGGATAACACACAGGTATATACTATATACAGGGGGAGATAACACAGGTATATACTATATACAGGGGAGATAACATGTATATATTATATACAGGGGGAGATAACACGGGTATATACTATATACAGGAGGAGATAACACACAGGTATATACTATATACAGGGGGGATAACACAGGAATATACAGGAGGAGATAACACACAGGTATAAACTATATACAGGGGGGATAACACACAGGTATATACTATATACAGGGGGAGATAACACACAGGTATATTCTATATACAGGAGGAGATAACACACAGGTATATACTATATACAGGGGGAGATAACACACAGGTATATACTATATACAGGGGGAGATAACACACAGGTATATACTATATACAGAGGGAGATAACACACAGGTATATACTATGTACAGGAGGAGATAACACACAGGTATATACTATATACAGGGGGAGATAACACACAGGTATATACTATGTACAGGAGGAGATAACACACAGGTATATACTATATACAGAGGGAGATAACACACAGGTATATACTATGTACAGGAGGAGATAACACAGGTATATACTATATACAGGGGAGATAACACACAGGTATATACTATATACAGGGGGAGATAACACACAGGTATATACTATATACAGGGGGAGATAACACACAGGTATATACTATATACAGGAGAGATAACACACCGGTATATACTATATACAGGGGGAGATAACACACCGGTATATACTATATACAGGGGGAGATAACACACAGGTATATACTATATACAGGAGATAACACACCGGTATATACTATATACAGGGGGATAACACACAGGTATATACTATATACAGGGGGAGATAACACACAGGTATATACTATATACAGGAGATAACACACCGGTATATACTATATACAGGGGGATAACACACAGGTATATACTATATACAGGAGGAGATAACACACAGGTATATACTATATACAGGGGGAATAACACACAGGTATATACAGGGGGAGATAACACACAGGTATATACCATATACAGGGGGGATAACACACAGGTATATACTATATACAGGGGGGATAACACACAGGTATATACTATATACAGGAGAGATAACACACAGGTATATACTATATACAGGGGGGATAACACACAGGTATATACTATATACAGGGGGAGATAACACGTATATACTATATACAGGGGGGATAACACACAGGTATATACTATATACAGGGGGAGATAACACACAGGTATATACTATATACAGGGGGAGATAACACACAGGTATATACTATATACAGGGGGGATAACACACAGGTATATACTATATACAGGAGAGATAACACACAGGTATATACTATATACAGGAGAGATAACACACAGGTATATACTATATACAGGAGAGATAACACACAGGTATATACTATATACAGGGGAGATAACACACAGGTATATACTATATACAGGAGAGATAACACACAGGTATATACTATATACAGGAGAGATAACACACAGGTATATACTATATACAGGGGGAGATAACACACAGGTATATACTATATACAGGAGGAGATAACACACAGGTATATACTATATACAGGGGGAATAACACACAGGTATATACAGGGGGAGATAACACACAGGTATATACTATATACAGGGGGGATAACACACAGGTATATACTATATACAGGGGGAGATAACACACAGGTATATACTATATACAGGGGAGATAACACACAGGTATATACTATATACAGGGGGAGATAACACAGGTATATACTATATACAGGAGAGATAACACACAGGTATATACTATATACAGGAGAGATAACACACAGGTATATACTATATACAGGAGAGATAACACACAGGTATATACTATATACAGGAGAGATAACACACAGGTATATACTATATACAGGAGAGATAACACACAGGTATATACTATATACAGGGGGAGATAACACACAGGTATATACTATATACAGGGGGAGATAACACACAGGTATATACTATATACAGGAGGAGATAACACACAGGTATATACTATATACAGGAGGAGATAACAGGTATATACAGGGGGAGATAACACACAGGTATATACTATATACAGGGGGAGATAACACAGGTATATACTATATACAGGGGGGATAACACACAGGTATATACTATATACAGGAGGAGATAACACAGGTATATACAGGGAGAGATAACACACAGGTATATACTATATACAGGAGGAGATAACACAGGTATATACTATATACAGGGGAGATAACACACAGGTATATACTATATACAGGAGGAGATAACACACAGGTATATACTATATACAGGAGGAGATAACACACAGGTATATACTATATACAGGGGGGATAACACACAGGTATATACTATATACAGGAGGAGATAACACACAGGTATATACTATATACAGGAGGAGATAACAAAGGTATATACTATATACAGGGGGAGATAACACACAGGTATATACTATATACAGGGGGAGATAACACACAGGTATATACTATATACAGGGAGAGATAACACACAGGTATATACTATATACAGGAGGAGATAACACACAGGTATATACTATATACAGGAGGAGATAACACACAGGTATATACTATATACAGGAGGAGATAACACACAGGTATATACTATATACAGGAGGAGATAACACACAGGTATATACTATATACAGGGGGAGATAACACACAGGTATATACTATATACAGGAGAGATAACACACAGGTATATACTATATACAGGGGGAGATAACACACAGGTATATACTATATACAGGGGGAGATAACAGGAATATACAGGGGGAGATAACACACAGGTATATACTATATACAGGGGGAGATAACACACAGGTATATACTATATACAGGGGGAGATAACACACAGGTATATACTATATACAGGAGGAGATAACACACAGGTATATACTATATACAGGGGGAGATAACAGGAATATACAGGGGGAGATAACACACAGGTATATACTATATACAGGGGGAGATAACACACAGGTATATACTATATACAGGGGGAGATAACACACAGGTATATACTATATACAGGGGAGATAACACACAGGTATATACTATATACAGGGGGAGATAACACACAGGTATATACTATATACAGGGAGAGATAACACACAGGTATATAATATATACAGGAGGAGATAACACACAGGTATATACTATATACAGGAGGAGATAACACACAGGTATATACTATATACAGGAGGAGATAACACACAGGTATATACTATATACAGGGGGAGATAACACACAGGTATATACTATATACAGGGAGAGATAACACACAGGTATATAATATATACAGGGAGAGATAACACACAGGTATATACTATATACAGGAGGAGATAACACACAGGTATATACTATATACAGGAGGAGATAACACACAGGTATATACTATATACAGGGGGAGATAACACACAGGTATATACTATATACAGGGGGAGATAACACACAGGTATATACTATATACAGGAGAGATAACACACAGGTATATACTATATACAGGGGGAGATAACACAGGTATATACTATATACAGGAGAGATAACACACAGGTATATACTATATACAGGGGAGATAACACACAGGTATATACTATATACAGGGGGAGATAACACAGGTATATACTATATACAGGAGAGATAACACACAGGTATATACTATATACAGGGGGAGATAACACAGGAATATACAGGGGGAGATAACACACAGGTATATACTATATACAGGGGGAGATAACACACAGGTATATACTATATACAGGGGGGATAACACACAGGTATATACTATATACAGGGGGAGATAACACACAGGTATATACTATATACAGGGGGAGATAACACACAGGTATATACTATATACAGGGGGAGATAACACACAGGTATATACTATATACAGGGGGGATAACACACAGGTATATACTATATACAGGGGGAGATAACACACAGGTATATACTATATACAGGGGGAGATAACACACAGGTATATACTATATACAGGGGGAGATAACACACAGGTATATACTATATACAGGAGGAGATAACACACAGGTATATACTATATACAGGGGGAGATAACACACAGGTATATACTATATACAGGGGGAGATAACACACAGGTATATACTATATACAGGGGGAGATAACACACAGGTATATACTATATACAGGGGAGATAACACACAGGTATATACTATATACAGGAGAGATAACACACGGGTATATACTATATACAGGAGGAGATAACACAGGTATATACTATATACAGGGGAGATAACACAGGTATATACTATATACAGAGGGAGATAACACACAGGTATATACTATATACAGGAGAGATAACACACAGGTATATACTATATACAGGAGGAGATAACACAGGTATATACTATATACAGGGGGGAT
Source organism: Phyllobates terribilis (assembly GCF_046119375.1). Taxonomy (NCBI): domain Eukaryota; kingdom Metazoa; phylum Chordata; class Amphibia; order Anura; family Dendrobatidae; genus Phyllobates; species Phyllobates terribilis. The sequence continues at coordinate 23,499 of NW_027364499.1, read as the reverse complement.
AACACACAGGTATATACTATATACAGGAGGAGATAACACACAGGTATATACTATATACAGGAGGAGATAACACAGGTATATACTATATACAGGGGGAGATAACACACAGGTATATACTATATACAGGGGGAGATAACACACAGGTATATACTATATACAGGGAGAGATAACACACAGGTATATACTATATACAGGAGGAGATAACACACAGGTATATACTATATACAGGAGGAGATAACACACAGGTATATACTATATACAGGGGGAGATAACACACAGGTATATACTATATACAGGGGGAGATAACACACAGGTATATACTATATACAGGGGGAGATAACACACAGGTATATACTATATACAGGAGAGATAACACACAGGTATATACTATATACAGGAGAGATAACACACAGGTATATACTATATACAGGAGAGATAACACACAGGTATATACTATATACAGGAGAGATAACACACAGGTATATACTATATACAGGGGGAGATAACACACAGGTATATACTATATACAGGGGGAGATAACAGGAATATACAGGGGGAGATAACACACAGGTATATACTATATACAGGGGGAGATAACACACAGGTATATACTATATACAGGGGGAGATAACACACAGGTATATACTATATACAGGGGGAGATAACACACAGGTATATACTATATACAGGGAGAGATAACACACAGGTATATACTATATACAGGAGGAGATAACACACAGGTATATACTATATACAGGAGGAGATAACACACAGGTATATACTATATACAGGGGGAGATAACACACAGGTATATACTATATACAGGGGGAGATAACACACAGGTATATACTATATACAGGAGAGATAGCACACAGGTATATACTATATACAGGGGGAGATAACACAGGTATATACTATATACAGGAGAGATAACACACAGGTATATACTATATACAGGGGGAGATAACACAGGTATATACTATATACAGGAGAGATAACACACAGGTATATACTATATACAGGGGAGATAACACACAGGTATATACTATATACAGGGGGAGATAACACAGGTATATACTATATACAGGAGAGATAACACACAGGTATATACTATATACAGGGGGAGATAACACAGGAATATACAGGGGGAGATAACACACAGGTATATACTATATACAGGGGGAGATAACACACAGGTATATACTATATACAGGGGGGATAACACACAGGTATATACTATATACAGGGGGAGATAACACACAGGTATATACTATATACAGGGGGAGATAACACACAGGTATATACTATATACAGGGGGAGATAACACACAGGTATATACTATATACAGGAGGAGATAACACACAGGTATATACTATATACAGGGGGAGATAACACAGGTATATACTATATACAGGGGGAGATAACACACAGGTATATACTATATACAGGGGAGATAACACACAGGTATATACTATATACAGGAGGAGATAACACACAGGTATATACTATATACAGGAGGAGATAACACAGGAATATACAGGGGGAGATAACACACAGGTATATACTATATACAGGAGGAGATAACACACAGGTATATACTATATACAGGAGGAGATAACACACAGGTATATACTATATATAGAGGAGATAACACACAGGTATATACTATATACAGGGGGAGATAACACACAGGTATATACTATATACAGGGGGAGATAACACAGGTATATACTATATACAGGGGGGATAACACACAGGTATATACTATATACAGGGGGAGATAACACACAGGTATATACTATATACAGGGGGAGATAACACACAGGTATATACTATATACAGGGGGAGATAACACAGGTATATACTATATATAGAGGAGATAACACACAGGTATATACTATATACAGGAGGAGATAACACAGGTATATATTATATACAGGGGGAGATAACACACAGGTATATACTATATACAGGGGGAAATAACACACAGGTATATACTATATACACAGCACATGGGTGCACGGTGCCAGTGATAGAGCGGCTATGTCTCCTGGTGCATGTGCAGCGTGCGGACCCCCGTGATGTAATTGCCCTTAGATGTATTTCCCGTCCTGTGAGATATCGTTACATATCAGACACTTCTGTTATAGGGGGTCTTGGGAGGGGTGAGTCCCCAATGACCTATGCATTGATAGCGGTATTCAAAAGGAGTTTTGGGGGCATCTAACTATTGAGACTCCTCGTCCTCCCCTGTGGGCGCAGGGTGGTCTCTGTGCAGCGGTGTAAGGCGGCTCTGGCAGCAGTGCAGACGGCGCTCTGTGTCCAGAATCTGCCCCTGCTGTGTCTTGTGCTGCACAGGTAGATGATCGGTGGTTTATTACGTGTGGCCTCGTGGGCGGCGCTGACTTCTGGATTAGTGACGTTCCCCGCGAGGCCATGGGGGGGGGCGATCCCACCAGCTCCTACAACCAAGGGGTAGATTGACAGGGACATGCAACACAACTTTGCCTACCATGTGCCCGGACCCCCGCCTTTCATGCCTTGCACCACATTATGGATTTAGGCATGTTATTAGCACGCTGGAGAGGGGGTCACGGCTGAACGTGCCCCCCGGTTAGGAGCGAGGCCTAAACTGTCGGGGTAAAAGAGAATATATATATTTGTAACTTTTATACTTTTGTAACTTTTATACGCTTTTTTGCTAATGTACTAACCACCATTTTGTGTTCTATAACAATAAGCTTTCCTTGCTACGTAATACTCAAATCGAAACTTAAACTAAGACAGTTCCAGTGTTGCCAAGACTTATTTCAGAGAAACAAAACAAGATTATAAGCTGACGGCTGCAATATCTGCCCAGAGACTGAGATAAGGAGATGTGGACCAATCAGGAGTGGCCAGACACTGGACTTTCATGGCTTACCCCGCTCCGGACAACCCCTTTCCCCTCCCCATTATGTAGTGTATTTAGGTTTGTGCATGTAGGAATAAACACAGAACATTGCTGAGAACGTTGTCTGTAGTAGCCTCTGAGCATGCTCTGAGTTTGAACCAGCTTGTTGTCTGACTCATTCTTTGAATGGTTGACCCATGCTCATAGTTTGAATTTGGAGTGACTGGAGGACGAGTGGAATGTCATCACGACCCCCACAAATGGCGCTCAACGTGCGGCGTGGCTAGCGGTACGCCGCCCTCCCGGACCCATATTGCTGACTTCCCTGGTGGTGACCGCGGTGGCTGAATTTGAGGCCTGATCAACCTCCATCGAACACGGTAAGTTGAGATGTATTTTATATGTCTCACTTGCCTGTGTGTCAGCCGCAGCGGTTCCTGTTGGGTTGTCAGGTTGGATCTGGGTGGGTGATCGGTCGAGTGGTGAGACCTCAGGCGTCCTGCACCACGTCCTGAACCAGCAAGTGTTAAAACGAGTGACGTCGCATGCCTGCGCGTGCTCGTGTGCACACCACCTCCTCCTCCCCCAGTCACTGTACTTTTCTTAGATAGCTGCCTCCCGTAACTGATAGTCGAAGTTTCAAAGCATTCCTGAATTGTAGTGTAAGGGAGAAAGAATCTGTGACGAATTGAGGAGTGCTCTTCGTCTAACACAGAGACTCCTGTAAAGTCAAGGTTAGGAAACAGTGTATTGAGGTGTCTCTACACTGTCGGGTGGTGCCGTGGTAGGAAAGGAGATAGATTGAGGTGTCTCTCTATCTCAACAGTGTATTGAGGTGTCTCTACACTGTCGGGTGGTGCCTTGGTAGGAAAGGAGATAGATCGAGGTGTCTCTCTATCTCATCAGTGTATTGAGGTGTCTCTACACTGACGGGTGGTGACCTGTAGTTAGAGTGCCGTGGTGAGTCGCACTGTAAAGTCGCCATTCAAGGCTAGGAAAGGAGTTAGATTGAGGTGTCTCTCTATCTCATCAGTGTATTGAGGTGTGCTCTACACTGAGGAGTGGCGACCTGTGGACTGCACCAGTGATCTGAGTCGCGACAGATCATCGCATTCTATAAGAAAATGTTGCGTATATTTAAATTTGAAAGATCTCGTAAGTTGCGGAATGCTGCTGTAGGAGTTAAGCCAATTAGTGGAGTTACGGGAAGGCAAGAAGAATGTTAGGAATTTGTATAACATGATAAGCTTATCCAGTACAGGCAGGCTTTAGTTTTCAGTGTAGAAAGAATGTGTTACACAGAAGTTGGGAAAGTTGGGTGAGGACTTCTACACCAGGCTCATGCACATCTTAGAGTAGATGGTGCAGGGGGGAACAGAGAATGCCGAGCCTTTGTTCGGATACATGAAAGCTGCAGACTGTGATTTGTTATGTGCCCCCAAAATGGCCGTTGCACCTTTGTAGCCTGTCACTACACCGAGCCCTCAGCCACCGCCCTATAATGGTGCCAACAATAAATTACCGGAGGGGTGGATGTGTCGGGTGTGTGGAGAGCAAAACCCATTTTGGGCGGAGTTCTGCTGTGTCTGGGGGGGGGGGGGGGGGGCGCCCATGGCACGATGCCCAGCCTGCCTCCAAGAACATTCCCACTCCCACTCTAACTCCTCCCTCCCACGGCCATCTTCCTACACCTCTTACTTGTTGTGGGAGGCCCGGAAAGCCCCAATCCGGCCTATATCCACTACTAGATCCGTCCGGTGCATATTACCAGCCACCAGCACAGGTGGAAAAGCCCGCCGTCCCAGAGCACCCATCTGAAACTAATGTGACACCCTCTGCTCCAGTCCACGATGCTGAGACGCTTCCCCTTTTTCCTATGGGAGTCACCCTCAACCCTGGGGATATCCTCAACTCCCCAGAATTTCAGGCCAGACTGCTCTCCCTCCGCCAACATACTGTTACTCAAGACGATACGGAGCCAGATGAGGGATGGGCTCAAGATACTCCAGCCCCCCCCCTCCTGTACCCCATACGTCTCCTATGGCATCCTCCACCCCACATCCATTACCCGTACTCCGGCCCTTGCTCCAAGCAACTGCTGAAAGAGCACCACCCCCCCAGCCCCTCAGAAGTCTGGGACCCCTGCCGCTCCCGGAACCTAGTAGACCCATCAGGACGCCCTGTCACTCTGTCAATAGGCTATGGTGACATCCTTACACATCGGGTGGGGGCCATGGTCAACCCTGCAAACACCTGTATGAGCCATGTTGGAGGATTGGCTCGCAAAATTTCCCTTGCTGCTGGTTCTACTCTGGCTGCAGAATGCCAGGCTCACTTAGCCGAAAACGGAGAGCTTTCAAAAGGCCATGGTTTCCACAAAAGCAGGACCCCTTAGTACGTATGAATCCGGCCTAGAATACATGAAACAGTTAAAGGCCTGGGCTCAGAATCGCTTGTCAGATCAAGCTGGGTCTATACAAGATGTTCAACAAGACCCTGATGAATCTGTGGAAAGATATGCTGCAAGACTCAGCATGCATTTTGAGGATCTCGGATACAGTTTTCACGTCAAGACGCAGGCCGCCCTGTTGGTTCAGGCCCTAGTAGATTGCCTACAAGACGCTCTCAGAGATGAAGTCCTGAGAGTACGGCCCGAGATTCGTTCTTCTTCTTTCAACGACGCGGTGGACTTCGTTAAAGCTTTCCAAAAATCAATGCTAAAAATGGAAAAGGATACTAAGCCAAAGAAGAAAACCGCTCCTGCCATGGTATATCAAGCCCAAGAAAGCTACCCACCCCCTGGCAACCAACATGGAATCAAGTGGGTAATGGTTAAAGGCACAAGTGATGATACTCCTCCCACATATAGAAAACAAAACAGAAGAGATGACAAGGGGCCACCTAGAGACAAGAGACAATCTCGTAATTCTGAAGGACGCATACTGTGTTGGGAATGTGGTAGCCCTAATCACATTCTCAGAGACTGTCCAACCCGCAGACAGTACCATGACCGCTCGTTTCATGACGGTCCACACAACCATGGACCTTCCCGTGAACCATTCACCCACGCCAATGACGGCTCGGTCAACCAGTGTCCACTTTCCCGGCTACGCATCTCACGGCCGCCTGTGGGACTGTCACTTTACAGGTGGACCATCAACCACTGGAGTTCCTGGTGGACACTGGGGCGGCCACATCTATCATTTCCTCTGCACAGCTCCCTCCTTCTGTATCCCTATCACCGGATACCCTCACCTGTGTTGGGGTGGAAGGCCAACATATTTCCTCTCCACTCACAGTCCCTGTGTCTACAGGACCGTTCACCGGAGTACTCACAAGATTCTTGGTCTCTGAAACTTGCCCTATCAATCTGTTGGGAGCCGATCTCTTAGAGCGGATGAAGGCAACAATTACTTTCGGAAACCATGGTATGGAGCTTCTTTTGCGGGACCCTCATTCCGAACAAGGGACTGAAGACCGCTGTGTTCTTAAAGCCTTCCCTCTCATGATGATGACCATACAACCTCACAGTTCCCTCACTCTCTGTGGTCCAGTGGGCCAGAGGACGTCGGCCTCCTGCAGGTTCCCCCGGTCCGAGTACACCTCAAGCCTGGACATAGGTACCCACGGTTGCCACAATACCCCCTCAAGGCTGCACAAGAACAAAGCTTGGGTACCCAAATCGCTTCCCTCCTGGAATCAGGAGTCCTTGTCAGATGTGTGTGTGTGTGTGTGTGTGTGTGTGTGTGTATCTCCATGCAATACACCCCTCTTTCCTGTAAAAAAGAAAACCGCTCCGGGAGAGCCTCCAAGATACCGGTTGGTTCAGGATCTCAGAGCCGTCAATGCAGCTACCATTTTAGAAACTCCAGTGGTACCCAACCCAAACACCCTCTTGTCTCATGTGCCTCCAACGGCCACCTTGTTTATGTGTCGGGGTAAAAGAGAATATATATATTTGTAACTTTTATACTTTTGTAACTTTTATACGCTTTTTTGCTAATGTACTAACCACCATTTTGTGTCATATAACAATAAGCTTTCCTTGCTACGTAATACTCAAATCGAAACTTAAACTAAGAAAGTTCCAGTGTTGCCAAGATTTATTTCAGAGAAACGAAACAAGATTATAAGCTGACGGCTGCAATATCTGCCCAGAGACTGAGATAAGGAGATGAGGACCAATCAGGAGTGGCCAGACACTGGACTTTCATGGCTTACCCCGCCCCGGACAACCCCTTTTCCCTCCCTATTATGTAGTGTATTTAGGTTTGTGCATGTAAAAAATAAACACAGAACATTGCTGAGGACGTTGTCTGTAGTAGCCTTCTGAGCATGCTCTGAGTTTGAACCAGCTTGTTGTCTGACTCATTCTTTGAATGGTTGACCCATGCTCATAGTTTGAATTTGGAGTGACTGGAGGACGAGTGGAATGTCATCACGACCCCCACAAATGGCGCCCCACGTTGGGCGCCATTTGTGGGGGTCGTGATGACATTCCACTCGTCCTCCAGTCACTCCAAATTCAAACTATGAGCATGGGTCAACCATTCAAAGAATGAGTCAGACAACAAGCTGGTTCAAACTCAGAACATTGCTGAGGACGTTGTCTGTAGTAGCCTTCTGAGCATGCTCTGAGTTTGAACCAGCTTGTTGTCTGACTCATTCTTTGAATGGTTGACCCATGCTCATAGTTTGAATTTGGAGTGACTGGAGGACGAGTGGAATGTCATCACGACCCCCACATATGGTGTTAGATCTGGCCAACGCCTTCTTCAGTATACCCTTACATGAAGATTCGTGGTTTCTTTCTGCCTTCACCTTTCAAGGAGCACAGCTTACATGGACCAGGACTCCGCAAAGAGCCCAGAACTCTCCTAACCAATTCACTCATTCTATGAAGTCTATTCTGGAGCCATGGGTTCAAGAGAACCCTCAGGTCACCTCTCTACAGTATGTGGATGATCCTTTACTCTGTGGCACTGAAGAAAATTTGCCAGAGATGTCAGCATCCCTTCTCTGGTTTCTTCACTCAGCTAACTGTAAAGTCTCGAAAGGCAAAGTCCAATGGTGTCTGCCCAAGGTCATTTTCCTCGGACATTGTATATCACAAAGTGCTAGACATCTGACTGAAGAAAGAAAACAAGCCATCATGGATATCACCTTCCCAATTACCTATTCCGCTATGCAGACTTTCCTTGGTCTCATCACTTACTGCAGGCAATGGATCCCTGATGTCTCAAAGCTCATGCAACCTCTGTACGACTGTCTCAAAAATGAAGGCTCAGTTTGGTTTCATGCTGAAGATCCACGTGTTTCTCATCAACACAGACTATGTTTTGACCGCCTTAAACAGGCTGTTGTCTCTGCCCCGGCCTTGGGCTTACCAGACTATACTCAGCCATTTCACCTTTTTGTCTCGGAATCGGAAGGTCATGCCTCTGGAGTTCTAGCACAACGCTATGATCATAAGTATCGGCCTTTGCGCTACTACTCAGCCCGCCTGGACCCTGTCGCCCGAACTGCCCCCACGTGCCTTAAGGCGGTCCACGTTGCTCACATCCTCCTTGACAAGTCAGCTGATATCGTCCTTGGACATGATCTAGTTATACAGGCTGGCCATGATCTCTCAGCTGTTCTGCAACAAACATCTCCGAAACATCTAACCAACCAAAGACACCTGCGGCTGCAGTGTTCCCTATTGTTGCCCTCCAATATAACATTTACCAGATGTCTGACTATCAACCTTGCCACTTTGCTTCCACCTTCTAGGGGGGGAAGGTGAAGAGGGTGAAGGTCCATTGGTGGAACCTCATGATTGTATAAAAATTTTGCAGGAAGAGACTTCTGCTCCAGAGAATATGGTGGCACATCCGCTCGCAGACCCTGCCTTGCACCTATGGACTAATGGATCCCGTTTCGCAGACCCTCAAGGGAAGTTCCACACGGGATATGCTGTCACAAAGGACCTAACAGTCCTCAAGGCTGAAGCTCTACCACCATACATGTCTGCACAAGAAGCTGAACTTGTGGCTCTCAGAGGCCTGCCACCTGGCAGCAGGAACAAAGGCGAATATATATATACCGATTCCAGGTATGGACATGGAATTTGCAATGATTCTGGACTCTTGTGGAAGTCTAGAGGATTCATCACAGCTGCAGGTACACCAGTGAAACATGTCTCATGGATTAAGGCCCTAATGAAGGCCCTGGAACTACCCATTCAGGTTGCTGTTATCAGGGTCAAGGCTCATGGAAGACTAGATTCCAGGGAAGCCAGGGGCAACCACCTAGCTGACCAAGCAGCCAAGACTGCGGCAGTGGAGAATGTGTCATCAAAGTGGCAGGAAAAGGAAGAAGAGATGGGGGGAGACCCTGCAAACCGTAGCTGTGGCGCTCACTAGAGCAAGAGCCAAAGAACAGCCGGCGGAAGACCATACAAGTCCAGCGGAGACACGAGTGGAATCCAGGGGGGTTAAGATGCCTGAAGAAAAATTGTGTGAGGAACAAAGGAAGACCCCCCACTGAAGAAGTCAAGCAATGGAAATCGGCAGGAGCCGTGCTGGCAGGTCGCAAAGATTCAAAGGTCAACTCGACTCTTTACCAAGTGGGTGGGAAGCCTTGCTTGCCTAGACGTATGTACTCAGCTGTGGCAGCATGGGCTCACGGGCCTACACACAGAGGAAAGAATCAAGCCTTGGCATGTATCAAGAAACTGTACTTTGCACCCGGAATCTCTTCCACTGTGACTGCGTACTCAAAATCCTGCTCTGTCTGCGCTACCTGCAACCCAACGTGTACGGCACGGGTCCGTCTCCAACACCTGGCTAAACCAGACTACCTTTGGCAGAGAATACAAGTCGACCATATCCAAATGCCTAAAGCAGGAAAATAGGAGTACGTTTTGGTAGCCGTGGATATGTTCTCAGCCTGGCCCGAGGCCTACCCGGTTGTCAACATGACTGCTAAAGTCACAGCCAAGAAACTGATCACCGAAATTGCCTGCAGATTTGGAGTTCCCCAAGTCATAGAATCGGACCAAGGACCAGCTTTCACAGCAAATATCTACGAAGAACTCTGGAACATGTTGGGAACAGATTTGGGCCTCCACACTCCATACCATCCTGCCAGTTCAGGCAAAGTGGAGAGAATGAATTTCACATTCAAGACCCAGCTCTTGAAAATGACCTAAGATCATCCCCTCCCCTGGCCCGACCTACTCCCTATAGTATTGTATCATATCACACACACTCCTCAGGTCAAACATAGGCTGACTCCCTATAAAATTTTGTTTGGGACCCCCACCCAAGATAGGAGAGATTAGGCCCCAAGAGTTGTCTGAAACACATGATAGAGTGTTAAAATTTGTGATTGCCTTGTCTAGAGAATTGACTAACACCCGCTCTCCAGTATCTGCTTCTCTCCCAGAATCTACAGGTGATGCAGTACATGATTTCATCCCAGGCGATCTAGTGTATGTGAAGAAGTTTGTCCGGAGAGACTGCCTCCAGCCGCGGTTCGAGGGACCGTACACTGTGCTTCTCACCACCCCGACGGCTCTGAAGCTTGAGGGCAAGAGCACCTGGATTCACGCCTCCCACTGCAAGAGAGACAGAACGAGTCTATAAAAGATGACTACCTTCTTCTATATCCTTTCCATATGCTTACTGTCTGTCCCAGAGTGGACAGCTACCACACAGGGGTAGATACCTCCTTCTCAGGTTGGTTGGGAGGGCTCAAGGGATTCCTCCAACAAGTTTGTCTAGTAATGGGAGGTCTACTAGTATTGGGCCTGGTGGTCCTGTGCTGCATAGTCCCCTTATACAGGAAAAATATAACCAATGCTGTCCCAACCTCCGGGACCTTTCTGAATCAAGAGAAGATATGGAGAAATACACTCCTTTGAACAAGCCTGACCAGACCCCCCATGACAAAGTCCAATTGAGAAATTTAGTTTAGGGACAGTTGGGAGAACTCCATGTGTCATTAAGGATAGGGCTCGATTGTCTGGGGGCGTCCCATAAGGGGGCAGCTTCTAAGATGATTGGGTGAAGAAATCCACCTCCCCTCTCCCCACACATGGACAGTCTCAAAGGCCCCGAAGCAAAGGAAAGCTTAGTGTTTAGGGGGGAATGTCGGGGTAAAAGAGAATATATATATTTGTAACTTTTATACGCTTTTTTGCTAATGTACTAACCACCATTTTGTGTTCTATAACAATAAGCTTTCCTTGCTACGTAATACTCAAATCGAAACTTAAACTAAGACAGTTCCAGTGTTGCCAAGACTTATTTCAGAGAAACAAAACAAGATTATAAGCTGACGGCTGCAATATCTGCCCAGAGACTGAGATAAGGAGATGTGGACCAATCAGGAGTGGCCAGACACTGGACTTTCATGGCTTACCCCGCTCCGGACAACCCCTTTCCCCTCCCCATTATGTAGTGTATTTAGGTTTGTGTATGTAGGAATAAACACAGAACATTGCTGAGAACGTTGTCTGTAGTAGTCTTCTGAGCATGCTCTGAGTTTGAACCAGCTTGTTGTCTGACTCATTCTTTGAATGGTTGACCCATGCTCATAGTTTGAATTTGGAGTGACTGGAGGACGAGTGGAATGTCATCACGACCCCCACAAAACCACAGGGACAGATTAACAGATGGTGCCACGTTCTCGCCTTCCAGGAGCCGCACACTTCACGATTGTGTCGTCCCCCCCCCCCCCCCGAGCCCGGTGACCAGGACCTTGGAGCAATCACTAATACATTATTGTAAGTGCGGCCACATAAAGGTCAGGGGTCCCCGCACCCCCCGATCCTACGCTCACATGCACCAGGGCCTGATGGAAAGACGCCTTCTGAAAAGCTACTGCCGTCCACAACGGATTCCAGCTGCACAGTGCACCCCCGCGATCCTCGCTCCAAGCTTACCCCCACCCCCGATCATCGCTCATGGCTTCTCCCCTCTGATCCTCGCTCATGGCTCCCCCCTCCGATCCTCATTGTCGGCTGCCTTTAGTTCCCCGTTTCTCGCTTCCCTTGATCCAGGCTGCCCCCGATCCTCGCTCATAGCTCCCTCCCTCCAATCCTCGCTCATGGCCCCCCCCCTCTGATCCTCGCTCATGGCTCCCCCCTCCCTGATCCTCGCTCATGGCTCCCCCCTCCCTGATCCTCGCTCATGGCTCCCCCCTCCCTGATCCTCGCTCATGGCTCCCCCCTCATCTGCTGACCCTTCCACATGGCTCAGCAGTAAATCGCAGCTTCCCACCACTAGACGCCTCGCACTCAGTCGCGGCTCTGCAGTCCTACACAGGACGATGAGGCAGCCGGAGCACAGAGGATGACTATGGGCGCCTGCTGAGGCACAGGTGTCTCCTCCCAGCTACACAGCCCTTCCCTCTCCGCCTCATCGGTCACCACACCGCCGGCGCCTCATCCGGTCACCACACCTCCGGCGCCTCATCCGGTCACCACACCTCCGGCGCCTCCTGTACAAAGATCTCAGAAGGAATGGTAAATGTAGAATCAGCGCCAAATTCATCAATCACCAATGAGACGAAGCGAAGACCAGGAGCATCGAAGAGGAAGAGCAAAAAGCAGCGAGACGGGTGAGAGGAGGACGCGGCCACGGCAGGCGCAGCTTTCTCTTAGGGCTGGTTCACATGTTGCTTTTATTTCTGTATAAAATATGTAAAATGCAGCAGAAAGATCCTAGTTACTTACCGGTAACGGGATTTTACAGAGCCCATGACAGCACCACCTGAGAGAGGGTATCCGCCCACCAAGGACAGGAACCTACTGAATAAAAAGGCGGTACCTCTCCTCCGCATCAGTTTTTTGTTTCAGAGCATGAGAGGGCCTCCGACGACAGGTTAATACATAACCACCACCTCAACATATGTACTAAACACCTTAAAAAAAGTGCACACCACAGTGATAAAGGGGAGGGAATTAATAGGGTGCTGTCATGGGCTCTGTAAAATCCCGTTACCGGTAAGTAACTAGGATCTTTTCCCCTTCTCCCATGACAGCACCACCTGAGAGATTTATAGAGATTAAATACCAGAGGGAGGGATCACCGCTTGCAACACCCTTCTACCAAAGGACAGATCAGTAGAAGAGGAAAGGTCAAGACGGTAATGTTTGTAAAATGTAGCAGGGGATGACCAAGTTGCCGCCTTACATATAATGTCGATGGGCACATCCGCCTTCTCAGCCCAGGAAGCAGCTACAGCTCTGGTGGAGTGGGCCTTCAGGTTCTCAGGAACCGGCAGATTGCTAGAAGAGTAGGCTAAGGTAATAGTATCCCTGACCCATCTAGCTATGGTCCCCCTTGTAACCTTAAGTCCTTTCCTAGCCCCCTGAAAGGATATAAATAAAGCGTCACTCTTTCTCCAGGCTTTTGTCACTTCCAAATACTGGACTAACACCCTCCTAACATCTAAGGTGTGAAGCTTATATTCCTCAGAATCCCTAGGATTAGGATAGAAGGAAGGGAGAGTGATTACTTGCGTCCTATGGAACTTGGAGGCTACCTTTGGAAGATAGGCTGGGTCTGGTCTTAAGATTACTCTATCCATACATACTTGAGTGAATGGATGGTTAACGGATAGTGCGTGTAAGTCACTGACTCTACGAGCTGATGTCAGGGCCACCAATAGCGCAGTCTTTAAAGTTAAGATTTTTTCTGAAACCTTCTCTAAGGGCTCGAAGGGAGGTTTGGTTAATGCTTCCAGAACTAAATTAAGGTCCCAAGGAGGCATTCTTGGAACAGGAATAGGTCTGGATCTATGACAGGCTTTAATAAATCTAATGATCCATCTATTTGCTGCCAAGTCATAATTATACAGTGCCCCCAGAGCCGATACCTGTACCTTAAGAGTACTGGTGGCTAGTCCCATGTTTAACCCCTTCTGGAGGAATTCTAGTATGGCCTCAATAGGAACCCTCCCTTTGGCAGACTGACCCGAGGTAGACAAGAACTTAGCCCAGGTTCTACCATAGATTCTAGTTGTTATCGGCTTTCTACTTGCTAGAAGGGTAGTAACAAGATCTGGAGAAAACCCCCTTTGCGTCAATAGCGACCTCTCAAAATCCAAGCCGTCAAATGCAGGCCCGCTCTTTGGGGATGACAGACTGGGCCCTGCCTGAGGAGATCCGGGATGTCCGGAAGAACCCATGGATCTGCTTGGGACATGCTCTTCATCCAAGTGAACCATGGTCTCTTGGGCCAGAACGGGGCGATGAATATAACCCTCGCCCGTTCCTCTCTGATCTTCCTCAGGATAGTAGGGATCAGTACTAAAGGGGGAAAGGCATAAGCTAGAGTGAAATCCCACTGAATCTGCAGCGCGTCCACCGCAAACGCCCCCTCTTTTGGATTCAGGGAGCAAAAGGTTTCGGTCTTCCGATTGTGTCTGTTTGCAAACAGATCTATCTGGGGCTGTCCCCACCGATCCACAATCTGCTGAAAAACGGCTGGATTCAACTCCCACTCTCCTTGTTTCAAGATGTGACGACTCAAGAAATTGGCCTTTATGTTCTCTTCCCCTTTTATATGCAGTGCCGAGAGCGTAACCAGCCGACTCTCGGCAAACCTGAAGATCTGATCCGCTATTAACATCAGAGGGAGAGACCTGGTACCCCCCTGATGATTGATGTAGGCGACTGTTGATCTGTTGTCTGACATTATCCTGACGTGAGGACCCTGAAGAACAGAACTGAATTCTTTTAGCGCGTTTCTGGCTGCCAACAGCTCTTTCATGTTGGAAGAGAGGCTTGTCTCGCTGTCCGACCAGAGGCCTTGTACAGAACGATCCCTTAGGTGAGCTCCCCAACCTTCCGCACTTGCGTCTGTTGTAATTGTATCCGACACCTGGAAGGTCCAAGGAACCCCCAAAGATAGGTTGACCGGAGATGTCCACCAGTCCAGGGAGTTGATCACAACATCTGGAAGAGATATTTTCCCATTCAGGCGACCTTTGAGCCGCCTGTCCGCTGCCAGAATCTCCTGTTGAAGACATCTGGAATGGTGCTGGGCCCACTGAACCGCCGGAATGCAAGACGTCATTGTACCCAACAGAGACATTGCACTCTTCAGGGTGATGGTCGGATTGCTGACAATCTGAGATGTTAGGGATCTGATCTTCAGTTTCTTTTCCTCTGGCAGAAGACAGGTTTGGTTTTCCAAGTCCAGAATGAGACCCAGGAAAGACTGAACCCTCTTTGGTTCCAGCTTTGACTTCTCCAGATTTAACAGCCAACCTAGGAGTCTTAGACTGGCCATGACGTCCGCCAGGGCTAGAGCACAGAGTTGACTTGATCTGCCCACTACTAAGAAGTCGTCCAGATAAGGGATGACTAAAATATCTCTTTCCCTCAAGTGCGCTGTGACCTCCAGAATGATTTTTGTGAAGACTCTCGGCGCCATGGAAATGCCAAAGGGAAGAGCTGCGAACTGAAAATGCCTTACGTGCCTGCCGAATTGTACAGCTACTCTTAGAAACTGTTGATGATCTGGCAAAATCGGGACGTGGTAGTAGGCGTCCTTCAGATCGAGGACGCACATAAAACAGTCCGGAAATAACATCTTTATGGCTGATTTTATTGTTTCCATCTTGAAAGGCCTGTAGATTAAATGGTCGTTCAGTCTCTTTAAGTTCGCAATGGTCCTGAAGGAGCCGTCCGGCTTCTTTATTAGGAAGAGGGTCGAATAGAATCCTCTTCCTTGCTCGGGTGCAGGTGTTTCCACCAGAACTCCTTTCCTGAGCAGAGAGAGAACTTCCTGCTGTAAGGCTATCTGTTCCGCTAAACCTCTGGGGGCTGATATTTTGACAGTGTTCTTGGGCCTGCTCTTGAACTCTAGTGTGAGCCCCCTCCTGATTATCCCTAAGATCCAAGAATTGGATGAAATTTTCTTCCAGGCAGGCAGGAAGTGGGACAATCTTCCTCCCACCTGGGGGGAACTGTCACTTAGGGGCTTTCTTATTCTCGGAGGAGGGACCCCCAAACATGAAGCCTCTGCTATACGGCTTTCGGTCTTTCCAGCTACCTTGGTCTCTGGGAGCTTTACTGCGGCTGTATTTTCTCTTCCGAAAGGAACTGTTAAATCGGGAACCAGACACCGTGGGAAATCCATGTTTTTTGTCTGCGGCTTTATCTAGGATGTCATCTAGACCTTTGCCGAACAAGAAGTCCCCCTCACAAGGGATTGAGCACAGTTTAGACTTTGACTGCACATCTCCTGGCCAGCTCTTGAACCATAGCGCCCTACGGGCTGCATTAGAGAGGTTTGCAGACCGGGCAGCCAGCCTAACTGAATCTGCCGATGCATCTGCCAGGAATGCAGCCGCTCCCTGCACAAGAGGAAGGTCTGATAGAATTTTCTCCCTGGACACATTCCCCCTGATCTGGTCTTCCAATTGTTGAAGCCAGATCATCATAGATCTAGCAGTGCAGGTCGCTGCTACTGCCGGTTTAAGGGCCCCTGCTGACGACTCCCAGGTTTGCTTAAGGAAGGACTCCGCTTTTTTATCCAGCGGGTCTTTTAAGGCTCCTAAATCCTCAAAGGGCAGAGTGGATTTTTTTGAAGATTTTGAAATGGCCACGTCAATCTTAGGGGTTTTGTCCCATTTAGCCGCATCCTCATCCTCAAAGGGGTACCTCCGCTTGGAGGATGACGGCAGCTGACCCTTCCTCTCCGGTTTCTTCCATTCCCTTTCTATCAGAGATTTAATCCGGTCATTGACCGGGAATGAGCGTCTCCTCCTTTGGTCTAAGCCCCCGAACATAACATCCTGGACTGTTCTGGGCACTTTGGTATCGGTAATACCCATAGTCCCTCTGACGGCTTTAACTAGTCTCTCAGTATTATCAACCGAAAAACAAGGTCTGCCCACCCCCATTATCATCCGAAGACTCCGATGACGATGAGGAGTGATTAGAGGAGGAAGGCAGTTCTCTCTTAAAACGGGACTCCACTGATTCCTCTGATTCTGAAGAAACTAGTTTTTCGCTTCTTTTTGAGTGAGGTTAAGCCTCTTAAAGACTCTCTGACCTCTGTCTGGATTAGATCCTTTAATTCTAAAGAAAACCTGGGGGACTCCTCTGCAATGGTTTTCTGAATACAGTCCGAGCATAGGTTTTTGGCATAGGAGGTGGGAAGACCGATTTTGCATAAAGCACACTCCCTGTTTTTATTTTTAGCACTACACTTCTTCGCCTCCTGAAAGGAGAAAAAAAAAAGGAGAAAAAAAAAAGGAGAAAAAAAAAAGGAGAAAAAAAAAAAGGAGAAAAAAAAAATGGAGAAAAAAAAAAAAGGAGAAAAAAAAAAAAAAGGAGAAAAAAAAAGGAGAAAAAAAGAGAAAGAGAAAGAAGCACATTATTCAAGGTGAGACTTTCACGAAGATCACTCACCACACTGCCGTTTAGACTAGGGTACCGGAGGCGGTGGTTGCCGTTCACATGAGGGCTCCCATCTGGCGGAGGTGGACTGACGAAGTCTTTTCTGACCAGTCTTGCCGGAACTCGTACACCCCTCACTGCTGTGACTTTGTCGATGGGAAGATTCCCGTTCCATTTGTTTGAGCTGCTTGCGCTGCTTTGATGGCTGTGGCTGCTGCTGTACTTCCTGTGGCGGTGACAGCTGCTGCCCAGGTGACTGCGGTTCCTCATTCATCATGGCGGGGATGCAGACACCGCCATCCTGATTGCTCCCCATCCTTAAAAGCAGTAGGGCTCCACCTCCTTTAGGCTCCTCCCCTTCCGGCAGCGTGCTCATCTCTCTTTCTTTTTTAAATTTTAGCCAGCTGGCGCGCTACCCGCAGATCCACCTGCCTCTGCGCGTGCGCAGCCCAGCGGCACCCGGCGCGCTTGCAGCGGGATGACAGCTTCCCACCCGCACATGCGCAGACCCGGTTTCCGGCGCACTCCGTGATAGGGCGCGTCAGCACCCCGCGCGTGCGCAGCCCGGACTTCCGGCGCGCTCCGTCACAGGGTGCGACGCGACCCCCACGTGCGCAGCCCGGAAGACCTGCCGGCCGGCGCGCTCAGTTCATCTTTGCGAGGCGCAGACCCGGCCGCAGGCCCCGGCGCACGCGGGGAGGCATCCAAAGGAAAACAGCACCTCCTCCCCACACGCAGACCCGGGCAGCAGCCAGACGGGCTGGGAACAGGGACCATCTGCTGCTTCCACGGCCTCCAGGCCGCACCGTCCATAATCCAGGTACGTGAGGTACCACCTGGTGAGGCTCCCATCAGGGACAGGAACCAAAAAACTGATGCGGAGGAGAGGTACCGCCTTTTTATTCAGTAGGTTCCTGTCCTTGGTGGGCGGATACCCTCTCTCAGGTGGTGCTGTCATGGGAGAAGGGGAAAATATATTATTTATTTTTACACAATTTCTGGTGCTAAACCAAAGGGGAAAACTGCTGTAAGAACGGACAGGCTGCTGTTCTAAAAAACATAAAGCAGAAGGAAAACCGCACCACACAACGCTGCAACCGCCCAGGAGCGCGAGGGAAGGGCTGAGCTCCTGCTCAGATGGACACCTGCTCCTCCTGCAACCGCCCAGGAGCGGAGGAGTGCGAGGGAAGGGCTGAGCTCCTGCTCAAATGGACGCATGCTCCTCCTGCATCCCCCGGAGGTTCTGCTCCTTCTCAGATGGACGCATGCTCCTCCTGCACCCCCCGGAGGCTCTGCTCCTGCTCAGATGGACGCATGCTCCTCCTGCAACCGCCCAGGAGCGGAGGAGCGCGAGGGAAGGGCTGAGCTCCTGCTCAGATGGACGCATGCTCCTCCTGCAACCGCCCAGGAGCGCGAGGGAAGGGCTGAGCTCCTGCTCAGATGGACGCATGCTCCTCCTGCAACCGCCCAGGAGCGGAGGAGCGCGAGGGAAGGGCTGAGCTCCTGCTCAGATGGACACATGCTCCTCCTGCAACCGCCCAGGAGCGGAGGAGTGCGAGGGAAGGGCTGAGCTCCTGCTCAGATGGACGCATGCTCCTCCTGCATCCCCAGGAGGCTCTGCTCCTGCTCAGATGGACGCATGCTCCTCCTGCATCCCCAGGAGGCTCTGCTCCTGCTCAGATGGACGCATGCTCCTCCTGCACCCCCCTGGAGGCTCTGCTCCTATGGACGCATGCTCCTCCTGCACCCCCCTGGAGGCTCTGCTCCTGCTCAGATGGACACATGCTCCTCCTGCACCCCCCCGGAGGCTCTGCTCCTGCTCAGATGGACGCATGCTCCTCCTGCATCCCCCGGAGGTTCTGCTCCTGCTCAGATGGACGCATGCTCCTCCTGCACCCCCCCGGAGGTTCTGCTCCTGCTCAGATGGACGCATGCTCCTCCTGCATCCCCCGGAGGCTCTGCTCCTGCTCAGATGGACGCATGCTCCTCCTGCACCCCCCCGGAGGTTCTGCTCCTGCTCAGATGGACGCATGCTCCTCCTGCATCCCCCGGAGGCTCTGCTCCTGCTCAGATAGAACGCATGCTCCTCCTGCACCCCCCGGAGGTTCTGCTCCTGCTCAGATGGACGCATGCTCCTCCTGCAGCCCCGGAGGCTCTGCTCCTGCTCAGATGGAACGCATGCTCCTCCTGCACCCCCCGGAGGTTCTGCTCCTGGCTCAGATGGACGCATGCTCCTCCTGCAGCCCCCGGATGCTCTGGTCCTGCTGAGATCAAAAGGTCTCACAGAATTCCCACCAAGGTTGTGGGTGGACGAGTTCTGGTCCAGAGGCGCAGGGATCAGCGCCATTCCTCCTCC
The DNA here is from genome assembly GCF_046119375.1 of Phyllobates terribilis. Taxonomy (NCBI): domain Eukaryota; kingdom Metazoa; phylum Chordata; class Amphibia; order Anura; family Dendrobatidae; genus Phyllobates; species Phyllobates terribilis. The sequence continues at coordinate 3,849 of NW_027364499.1, read as the reverse complement.
TCTTGTGGATGATCGGCTGCAGCCCCCGCTCTTCCGTCAGTGCAGGTGACAGACCGCTTCCCGCTGCAGAGGTGGCGTGCCACTGTCAGGATGACGATGGGTGACCGGTGCCCACCCGGGAGCCAAGTCTACAAGCATGGGGCCACTAAGAAGAGACTGACATCCAGTGTGGGTGACTTTAGCGCCAGTAACTTCTGCAGAGGTGAGTAGGGTCAGTGAAGTTGTGACCCCCCCCGATAGCGGCTGCTCGTCCGTAGAGCTCAGCAGGGGGCCGGGTCCTATCGTCATAAACACCATCAACACCCCAAGAAAATAATATAATCCAATGATTGGGGAACTGGAGCGGGGAGGGTCAGAGGCGACACGTACATCACTTACACCTGCAAACAAGTGAAGGACACCGGCTCCCTCTGGCACAGCTTTATGGCTTTCCATGATCTGCAGGTGCCAGATTCTGCCGATTGCTGCCATTTCTTTAATAGTGAGTGAAGGGGACAGAATTATTTCTACATGGCAGAATCCGGCGTGTTACAAGCAAACAAAATACTGCAGCAGCGTCCCGAGCCCAACCCAAGCAGCGCGCCAAACCCAAGCAGCGCCCCGAGCCGCACTCCAAACCCAAGCAGCACCCCGAGCTCGTGCCAAACCCAAGCAGCGCGCCAAACCCAAGCAGCACCCCGAGCTCGTGCCAAACCCAAGCAGCGCCCCGAGCCAAACCCAAGCAGCGCCCCGAGCCAAACCCAAGCAGCACCCCGAGCTCGTGCCAAACCCAAGCAGCACCCCGAGCTCGTGCCAAACCCAAGCAGCACCCCGAGCCAAACCCAAGCAGCGCCCCAAGCAGCGCCCCGCACCAAACCCAAGCAGCGCCCCGAGCTCGCGCCAAACCCAAGCAGCGCCCCGCACCAAACCCAAGCAGCACCCCGAGCAGAGCCCCGCGCCAAACCCAAGCAGCACCCCGTGCCAAACCCAAGCAGCGCGCCGAGCTCACGCCAAACCCGAGCAGCACCCCGCACCAAACCCAAGCAGCACCCCGCGCCAAACCCAAGCAGCGCGCCAAACCCAAGGAACCCCCCCGAGCTCGCGCCAAACCCAAGCAGCACCCCGCGCCAAACCCAAGCAGCACCCCGAGCCAACCCAAGCAGCGCGCCAAACCCAAGCAGCACCCCGAGCTCGCGCCAAACCCAAGCAGCACCCCGAGCAGCGCCGCACGCCAATCCCAAGCAGCACCCCGCGCCAATCCCAAGCAGCGCACCAAACCCAAACAGTGCCCCGAGCTTGCCCCAAACCCAAGCAGCGCCCCGAGCCAAACCCAAGCAGCGGACCTGAGATCTCAAACATCATCGATTTTGCAGCTACTGTAAAATGCTGCATAACATCTACCCTCGGAGCGTGCTCACACACAGACTTTTTGCAATTGGAAAAATGCAGCATTTACAGTAACAGCAAAATAAGATTTCTAAAATCTCATGCACACAGTGCAGTTTTCTTGAGCTGTGACGAGTTTTACAACCACAGCTCGGCAACACAACATTTTTGCTGCATTTTATTACCCATTCAATTAAACGCATAAAAACCCATCAGACTCTCGTGAAGTTCACAACATTGTTCTGCAGTGAAAAAACGAAGCCGCAGCCCCCAAAAGAAGCACAGGAGAAAAAAAGTGCTGCTTTAAGGAATGTTGAGTTTTGTGAAGTGAGAGATGACAGGATCAGGCCGATAACACCGACTCCTCGGACACATCTGCCGTCCTATGTGGGGACCAATAAGGTGTCTGCACAGTGTCAGGAAGGGGCCCGATAAGCTGCCAGCACACAAGCGGCACCATGCCAGCACCGAGCACATGGGAGGGCACCAACCAGGAGCAGCAATTTCACAGAGAAGGACAGAATCCCCCCACACTAATGTATATTACAGAGTGGCCCCCAGAGCAGGAGGCCACACAAACAAGACCACGACCATAAAGTCAGAGCAATGGCGGGAGGACAGATGTGAGCGGTGGACTGCAGCTCCGTGGCCTCTCTGTAGTCCCTGTGGACCGGACCACCTATACCACTGCTGCGGTGTCAGGATATTCCCAGCACAGCCGCACTCACAATCAGCATGGAGGCAGCAGGGACTCACTACCACCCGCAGTGCTGGTCGCTGCCCAGGACGCACGTACAGGCAGTATACAGACGAGGCAGGAGGTCCGTGCTGCCGTGTGAGGCATCTGCCATGAAGACAGTCAGTTCTGTACTATGTGGCCACCCCTGTGAGCCCCCCACACCCAGAGACCATCATTGGTAACAATGGCGGCACTAGTCCTGCACATACGACGGCGCCGTCACGCATCAGTCTCATTGAACTTCCTCTTCTTGTAGCTCTGCACCAGGCTGGAGGCGGTGATCTGAGCGGCCGTCCCTCGCTCCCAGTTCTGAAAGGCATTCAAGCCCCTCTGTCCGGTCCGGAACAAGCCGCGCTCCAACTCGTCAAGCCGCGCCACCAGCGCCGACGTGTCCTCATTGTAAGCGTTCTGGGAAGAGTCCATGATGCGCCGAAAACGACCAATGAAAGTCTGCAAGACAAGACAGGAGGCAGAATAAGAGGCCAAGGCTGGTAGGTACCGGATCATGGAGGAACAAGCGACCAAGGCCCGAGCCGCCAACCACCCGGCATTAATGGCGGCCTACAGTGCTAGTGCCAGAAGGAAGGTGTGTCTCTCCCGTAGCCCCCTGAGGGGTACAACTCTCCCGTAGCCCCCCGCCCAGCACCACACCTGCAGTAGGGTCCGAGCGATCTCCGTGTTCTCCGGACTCTGGAAGCTCAGCAGCTGTAAGCCAAAGCAGTAGTAGTGAGGCCCCATCTTGTGCAGGTCCACCACCCCGGCGTCAGCGCTGAACACGGTGCGCCAGCCCTCCCGGTACGTCCTCGGCAGCTCCACAGAGACGATCCTGCGCTTGTTGTCATACAGACCCTTCACCATCCACAGCGGCAGCTCCATCCTGGTGCCCTGCAGAGAGTGGCGCAGTTATAGCCGAGAGCGCGCAGGTCCCACAGGGCGGAGACGGAGGCTAGGCTGCTGGGATCTATGGAGGAGGGCGAGGGTAGAGCGCTACTGCCAGGACCTATGTGAGGAAGGAAGGGGGGGAGGCGGTGCTGGGCCCTATGTGGAGGGGGGAGGGCGGTGCCCTGCTGGGCTCTATGTTAAGGGGGGGGGGCGCGGTGCAGGGCCCTATGTGGAGGGGGGGGAGGGCAGTGCAGGGCCCTATGTGGAGGGGAGGGGGGGGGCAGTGCAGGGCCCTATGTGGAGGGGAGGGGGGGGGGCAGTGCAGGGCCCTATGTGGATGGGGGGGGGCAGTGCAGGGCCCTATGTGGAGGGGGGGGGTGGGGGCAGTGCAGGGCCCTATGTGGAGGGGTGGGGGGTGGTGCAGGGCACCATGTGGAGGGGTGGTGCAGGGCCCTATGAGGAGGGGTGGGGGAGCGGTGCCCTGCTGGCCCTATGAGGAAGGGGGGGGGAGCGGTGCCCCGCTGGGCCCCATGTTGGGGGAGGGGCAGTGCCCCGCTGGGCCCCATGTTGGGGGAGGGGCAGTGCTAGGCCCTATGTGGAGGGGGGGGAGGGAGTGCTGGGCCCTATGTGGAGGGGGGAGCGGTGCCCTGCTGGGCCCCATGAGGAGGGTGGAGCGGTGCCCTGCTGGGCCCCATGAGGAGGGGGAGCGGTGCCCTGCTGGGCCCCATGAGGAGGGGGGAGCGGTGCCCTGCTGGGCCCCATGAGGAGGGGGGAGCGGTGCCCTGCTGTGGCCCCATGAGGAGGGGGGGGGGCAGTGGGGGGAGTGCTGGGCCCTATGTGGGGGGGACGGGACGGGCGGTGCT